>NC_133167.1:11386000-11687500 GCF_040802235.1 Manis javanica | reverse complement strand
GGAGTGAAAAGTGCTCGGAAGGACCCTGGAAGGAGTACTTGGCAGAGAACCCGGAGCGGGAGCATCACTTTTCTGGTCTGAACCCCTGGAAAAGAAGTTATCAAAGAGGTGTGCACTGTAACATAAGCTTGGAGCCACATCATAGAACACCTTATTTACCCTCATAATTATAAGAAGGTATCGCCAGGTTTGGAGCAGAGGTGAGGGAGTGAGTTCATGATATGGTCAGAGCTAAGTATAATAATTATGATGTTACATAGAAAATATTTGATCAAGACTACTATTTTTCATTAACACAAAGCAGGGCATTTCTGGGAGTATAAGAGATAGATATATTAATGTATATACACATACTACACATTACACACACACACATATATATATATGCACAATTACATACGCATATATATACACACACATATATACCTATATGTATACACACACATAAAAATACAAGTTTAAGTTTGAAAATAATGCTTTGAATTTAGGTTTAAAGGGTTTCTCTAAATTCTCATTATTATTACTCAAAACGTCTATGAGTTGAAATCTAACTTTAAGATTCCAAGCTGATGCTGAGTTAATATGCTTCAGGCATGGCTTGGGGGTAGAGAAAGACTCCCAGAGAATAACCTAAGGACAGTAGCCTGAGAATAATACAGGCTGGGTAAACCATAATGTCCCTCTCTTTCCTTACATTTTAGATTCAGAATTCATGTCTTTCTGATGACTTTGTTGTAAAGAAAAGAAGAGAAGGCAAACCTAAATCTAGAACTGAAACCAAATAATAACCTCTACCGTTGTCATAAGCATTTAAATAATGAAAGGCTAGAGTCACAAACAGCCCCTCGACTTCATCCAAGGTAAGGAAGGCTGCCGTCTCCTCCAGGATGTTGCTTCGTATGTCCCCCTATTGGTCTGCATGCCCTGAGCCCATCTCCCAAATCACCACAGATTGAACATAACTGCCAAATAATATGAGAAAGCAAAGAGCCTTGGGTTCAAAAGTCTGGGATTACCCTCTCCCATTGCCCAGTGCTGCTTCAGGTAATGTTGTGGTTTTAGGATTCCCTAAGAACTCGGAACCAAAAAACACAGTGTCTGTTCTCTGCAGTCAGTGAGGTTCTGGCATGTGCCAAATCACCCTGGCCTAGACCATTTTCCTCATCTGAACTTGGAGAAAGGTAAATGAAAATTACATAAAAGACCTATTAAAGAACCATAGGGACATCAGGGCTAAGGAAAATTTGTCCGCAAACAAAAGGATGTCCATTTCCCTTCCAGCCCCATTTTGCAAGAATTCAGGGTACACTACACAGGGATAATAGAGTACCTGTACTATCCCTAAACAAACCACATAAATATAAAACTATCTACATGTTTATTACATGCAAATGGAATAAAACTTCAGGATGTTCTCAAAGTGAGCCACCTCAACTTTTGAAAATATTTTCTTTTTCTGTTTTTAGAATCTAGTCACACTTTTCCTAAATTTGAGAAGCAAAGAGAACAACCCCCAAATGTCATTTTGCAAAACCTAAGGGGTCTATCTATGGTGTGGAAAAAAGAGAGTTTGAATAAGAGGTGTTAAGCTGTTGAATTTCTGCACTGCCACACATAGGCTGTGATTTACATCCTCCATTTTCTCTTTTGTTTTGATTTTAATTGCATTTTAAAATTAAAACTCACCCAAGGAAAATCACCTTTTTTTTTCAATTTAAGCTGATAAGAAACTAAGAATGCCAACACTGAAATGGTAATGTCCAGAAAATTCCAATGCCTGGATAATTTTAAAGGATTACATGTTTTAAAATAAATTCACTTCTATTATATGGATATACATAGACTATAAACCTAATATAGGAGGAAACTGAAATATTGATCTCCTATTCCAATGAACATAAAAATCTACATTTATTTAGGCAATCACTCATTTTACAATTTCCCAGAACTGGTAGGCTCTCTGGCACTGGCACCATTAATTTTTATAGCTCAGTGCTAAATAAATGTGAAGTATGTGTAAAAACGTATGTTCTCATTACATTCCTTCCAGTGTAGCCAGAGAGATTTTTTTATGGGTACTGATAATAATTGATAATAATATCGGTTATACTTTTTAAGCCCTTCCTACGGCCAGGTAGTATGTTAAAGACTTATGGTTTAAGTGTCTTTTTAAATATTCACATCCTATGAATAAGCATCACTGCATCCATTTAATAGCTAAGTTCAGTGATGCTAAAGATGTTAGAGTTGACTTTCCCAAGGTCACACAAATACTAAATTGAGATTGGAATTCAAGGTAATCTGACTCAATGACAAGTATTGGTAATGTTTTTTAAAAAATTGGTTAAAACACCCTTAACTATATATTTGTAAAACAATATGCTCCATCAATCTTTAAAGGCAATTCTTCTTTGACTGTGTCTTAACTAGAGTCAGATCACCAAGGTTCAAAGCCAGTGTCTGCTCGGGCAGGCAATGCTAGTTCTCTGTCCTTTAAATGCCAATGCCAGTTACGTGCGTTTGTGGGGATTGAATGAAATAATCTCGCCAAGCGCATTGCCTAATACAAATAATGCATTTGATACGTGGTGGCTATTATTATTACACCTATTATTGTTGTGGTGGTTGTTACTCTATTTCCACTAGAGAAGATGTCACATACGTCGACACGATTTCAGGGGAGTTGAATGAAATGTTTTATGGCTCTGTAATTCCATGCTACTCCCTCTGTGATCTCAGAGACTTAAAAAGATCACAAACATTTCTATCTTTATCCCAACCAGGACAGACTTAACAATAATCCACTGTAGACTGTATCTGTGGAGCCCCAGGGTTCAGCTTCCACAGAGTTGACTGCCTGAGGACAGGAGAAATGTTCCAATTGTTAATCGGATTTTTCTCCCAACTTGCTTTCCTTTAACATGTATCCTCCTGGGTTGAATTCAAATTAACTGAGCTTCTATTGGGTGCTCAGCATTATGCGCCACTCAGTTTTTTCCCCCTGAAGACTCAGGAAATTAACTCTTCTGATGGAGATACTGCTAGCAATATAGCTCATGTGAACTTGTAAAGCTGATGGTTTCAAAATATTTGAGGAAAGTGATAAAAAAAAAAGTTTTTATAACCAGTGGTTTAATAACTCAGCTATCCTTAAATTTTAAATGTGTAGTTTTCCTGGGCCTCCTAAGGATATTTGATTGACTTGACTACTGTGCAGAGGTGACTGGCATGTGTAGGTAAAACCAGCCAGAGAGTTCTTGGTTTGAGGAACCAGTAGTAATGGAGCCATATAGTTTATTTAGTGAAGCTCTCTTCCTAAATAAAACTAGTCTTTAAGATGAAGCACTCCTAAAAACTCTAAGGAGATCAACTTTCATTAAAAATTATTGAAAATAGAGGGAAGAAAGAAGATCCAAAGGAACATATGAGAAAGAGAATTGAAAATTTTAAATCATTATGCATTGGTAGTCTATAGTACAATGAACAGTTATAGTTACTAATGATTAAATGCCTATTGGGAGAAAGTCCCTCTGTTAAGTTTGTTGGGACTTTTAAAAAGATATTTTGATTCTGCCCTTAGAAAGCTCGCCCGTAGTCTTTAGGAGAGAGAAGCTGGTAACCAAGGACAAGGTAGGAAATGAGGAAGGTCACAAGAAAGGACGATGAAGCACAAATGAAAAAAACTAAGAGGAAAGGGAGGAAGCGGTGACAGGGGAAATGGGTCTTAGGGTGGGAGGTTTTGTTTAGGCAAGAGAGCGGAAGAGCAGAGGAAATGTCAGAGCAGAGTCTGAACAGACAGATCCAAGTGCTGTGTGATTCGGTTTGGGCAGACTGAAGGGTATATGACGAATGCTAAGAGCAAAAAAGGTGGAGATTTTGTTTGGTTGTTACGCAAGGCTGTTGTAGAAATAGAAAGCATACTTGTGGTGGCATCAGGGATAGCAGCAGAGGGATCCCCGCAGTGCCTCTTTCATACACAAGGATCAGAGTCACAGGGGAGTTTGAGAGTACCTTTGTCTCCTATTTCCCACGTTTGTGACATTGTTTCACATGGCCTCGATACATTGATTTATCTCAACAAAGACAGTTATTTTTTCAGGAAATGATTGTTATAACCGCCAAATTCATGGGGCTTACAAAATCATTAGCCCTCAAGTGTTCTACACATTGCAGGATCTAACTTGCGTGTTCTGCTGCCCTGTGTTCCTTCACATCCCCCTTTGAGCATTCCTTAGTGTAAGGGAACTGAGAGGGGCCATCTTGATTCCTCACTTAATTCTTTCTGTCCTTCCTTTTTGGCAGGTAAAGTATTTATCATACCTTGATTTCTGCATATGGATAATGTTGAATATTCCTCCTTTGACTCCTCTCTCTTCCACATCATTTATTTGGCCACTGTCAATCCTTCTCACGTGCTTCATCTTGTTTCTGTCTCTTAATTCAAATAATGCCTAAGGGAATGGCAAATTATAGGGCTGTTCATGACTCCTTAGGGTCACTAGAGAATACCTGATATCCTGAATGCTGGCTCCAAGAATGTCAAAGCTCTACTCTTCACGAGCAGTGAACAGATATCTATCAAGAACTTGTGATGTTCTAGTCGCTTTATACACACAAGATTTAGCAAAGATTGAGACAAATGGGGAACCATTGTTTCATGGAAATTATACTCAAGTGGAAAAGAAGAAAATACACACACAGCCACCAAGAATCTTATATAAATCAATTGAGAAACAAACGAGAAATACATGCTGATTGGGTCACGGGGCACTTCTCTGCAGAGACTTTTACAGTGTGATCTGGATGTCAAAAAGCCAGCTATGCAAAGTTCAGGGATGTCGAACAAAAACCTGAGCTGGACAGTAGTTAAAGTGGCAAAAGCAGATTTTATTTAGGACTATTGCAATGGGGGGAAAGAGACCTCAGTACAGAATGAGGTTCAATTTTATCCAAATACAGCATGTGTGAGAGGGAATTCATAGCCAAGGAATAGGGTGGGTGTTGGTAAATGGAAAATTACTAAGAGGAAACATCAGGGATAAGGGGGCTTCTGGCTACACTGACCTAATAATATTAATGTTGAAGTCATGCCAGGGTGGCTAGACATCACCTAGGGCATGGTAGAGGATGAAGAACTCAGTCAGATTTCAAGAGTGATGAGATATTGAGGGTTGAGGGTGTTTCTGGTTAAACTGACTTTAGCAGGGATATTACTAAAATTGGATTTTACAAGGAAGTGTACACATAGGTCTAGAGAAAGATTCATGAGCCTGATCCCTATGCAGCCAAGCAAAGATGTTTTTTTATGGAACATAGTATTCTAGCATACTGTCCAACTGGGATCATCCCTGCAGAATAGACCCTGTCCCTCATGGATACTTTGAGTTCTTTTTTCTATTCCTTCTAGACTTCTGTGCAGTATGGAGTGGCAAGTGGAATCTGAGAGTCTGCAGTAGCACACTGGAGGAAATGGGTCTTTACAAGTGGACTGTGTCTAAAGGGCATCCCATGGCTAGAGCAGGAGGCCAGTGACTGGGAAGCAAGATTCAGCCCTGGGATGGAAATATAAAAGCAGACATTTGTGACAGACATTGTGATTCCTTGGGAATGCTGGCTGCTGCCTGGACAGATTCCCACAAAGGTGTGACTCCAGTGAATTTTCCCTGGTTCAGTATGAGTCTTCAATCTCTTAGCTCAGAAAGTCAATCATCAGATGTCTAGAGTAACCAAGATATGGTAGCTGAGCTCAAGAGATGGGTCTCAGTTTGTGCAGCTGCTATAACAAAATACCACAGATGGGGTGACATAAATTAAAGAGGTTGATCAGGGTGCCGGGATACGGACTGCTAACCTCTTTTGTGTCTTTGCTTGGGGAAGGGGATGGGAGTCCTGTGCGGGTACCTTTCATACAAGCACCAAGGGATGAGATAATTACCTCACAAAGGTCTCACCTTCTAACACCATAACATTGGGTATTGAGTCCAACACGTGAACTTGGGGAGGGTGGACACAGATATTGAGGCCATAGCAGTATATGAAACCTGAATTCCACCTTGCTTGTTTCTCATGAAAAACATATGCATAATACTTCAGAAATTAAAACAAAAAATTAATAAAAAGTTTGTTGATGAATCTGAAGTTAGGAAGAGAACTCATAAGAATCATACATGTAGTGGCTTGGGCTCTCTGAGCATGCTGGGTCCATCGCCACAAACAGGGATATAACAGGGGACCAGATGCCCTGGGCCCTGCTGGGAGCCACCACATTTTGCTCTGTGAGTCTCCTGGTCTTATCTTCCCTGTGGCTGGAAAGCCAGCCACTGGTTTTTCTTTCTTTACATAAATTAATACCTTCACTCTGATTCCAATCCAGTCTTTTTTTACCAGAAAGTAAGTAATCTCTTTTTATATCCCTTCTCTGAATCATCCTGTGGTGATTTTATAATACTCAGAAGACAACTTTACTTCTTTTATTTCTTTACTCTGAAGGATGCTGTTTCCCTAGTTCTTTACCCTAGTTCTGTGAAAAGAACAGCATTTTTCTGTAAGATAGTCACACAAGCAGGAAATTAATTTTGAGATTTATTTTTTTCAGTTAACAAATAACCTTAAATGCTATGGCTTAAAAGAATAACAATGTATTACTTCTTATTGTCCTGTGAGTTGACTTGGCTTATGTGGGTAGTTCTACTCTGTGTGACATTGTCTGGGGTCTCTTATTTGGCTGTATTCAGTTGGCAGGTGGGATAGACTAGAAGGTCTAACAAGATTTCACTCCTATGAGCTTTCTTCTCCGTGTAGCCTCTGCATGTGATTAAGTTGAGCTTCTTCATCACATGCTAGTTTAAGAGGTCTTACATGGAAATTGGCTTTTAAGATGAGGAAGTGAAAGCTGTCAGTTCTCTTAAGTACAAAATTCAGAATTTCACTTCTACCATTCAGTGGTCAAGGTAAGTCACAAGGCCATCCCTGATTTGAGGAGAGGGAGACAGACTCTACCTATTGATAGGTGAAAAACTTACAAGGAGGGAAAGAATTGATGGTGACTGTCTTTGAAAACTCTGGTCACATTGTGTCCTATAGGCAACATACTCTCACCCTCCTGCCCAAATCATGTCCTTGCATCACATCAGGCTGAAATCCAGGATCTCATCATGTATATCATGCCCATGTGCCTTGAGGCTTCTTGAGTGCAATTCCTCATATGCAAAGGCTTTTGAACTAAAAGTACAATTTATCTGCACTAGAAAACCTGACATAGACTAGCAGGCCAGGAGCAGGAAAACTGCAATGTACAATCTTGTTGGAAAAAATGGGGGCTGGAAGTTGGGGAGGCACATAAAGTCACCAGCTCATAGCGATTTGGAAGTCCAGCTGCGCACATGTGCCCTGTGCTACCCATTCCAAGGGCAGAAAATATTTATTGACTAGGGCCCAGTTCCGCTCTCTGGTTTTGGTTCTCTATGGCTCTTCCCTTTGATCTCTGAGCTTTCAATTTGCTCTGCAAGTCATGCTTTTCTGTCTACAAGAAATAACCTGTAGTTTTCTCAGTATCTTCAAGCCCTGAAAAGTTTGGGGATGCAAAGTCATTTTTAATTCAAATTTGACTGTTTCTGTCCCTTTTAGTCCAAGTTGGCAAAACTCCTTTGTAATCTTTGTCGTCTTCCTGTACATAAAACTATAGTCTATTTCATTAGGCAAAAGACAAACACAAATTGTTTTGGGACAGGCCTCTCTCTTCTTAGGGTTATGGTTATATCTTAAAAGAATCTTTCAGTTCACTACCTTCCATTTTTCAGAGATCTCAACATGGGATCTTTAAGTCACACCCCTTAATTTGTTTTTTGCCTCAAAGCCACACTGTACAAAACTCTGGATTTGACCTTTGCCCAAGACCGGATTTTTACTTGGAACACCTTTTACTGTTCAGAAAAGGCTTCTTTGCAAGTCCCGTGTTGGAAATGTTAATTGTCATTTTTGCTGGAGGACTGAATGGCTCCTTCCTCAGTTCCCTTCCTCAGTTCTTGCAATCCTTCACCACACATGGCTAAAACAAACCGATACTTTTCACATTCTTCCAGAATTCTCCTCAGTCAGGTCCACAA
Organism: Manis javanica; assembly: GCF_040802235.1. NCBI lineage: Eukaryota > Metazoa > Chordata > Mammalia > Pholidota > Manidae > Manis > Manis javanica. The sequence goes on along the minus strand of NC_133167.1, from coordinate 11,679,395 downwards.
ATTCATTAGGCTCATTTTGTATTTTGTGCATTACCACAGACAACAGTCTTCCCAAATTTTCACCACACTATAACACACTTCTCCTTTTGTCTGGACTCCAATAGCAATTTTCTCATCAACATTTTAGCCTCCTCACTGCCCTTCAGGTCTCTGCCACCACGCAGTCCCAAAGCCAATGCACATGTTTGACATTTTTGTTACAGCATTTCCAGGCTTCTCGTACCAGTTTCAGATGTGTATACATGCACGACAAACCGCCTCAAAATTTAGAGACATAAAAGCGATGACCATATTTGCTCATAGTTCTGTGGGTCAAGAATTCAGTAGGGCATGGTGGGAATGACTTGTCACTGGTTCAGAGTGTCTGCTATCCTGCCTGGAATGACTCAGATACCTGGAAGGGTCATGGGGACAGTATATGGGAGCCATATGGCTGGCATCTTTTTTTCATTATTGATTGAGTTTCTTGGTTCTTTCCCCCTATCTAGCTTGGACTTTGCCACAGCATGGTGGTCTCAGAATAATCAGGCTTCTTTCATGGTGCATGGCTTCCTTTGGGAGATGGTGAGAGCTGCCATATTCAGGAGTAGAAGAAATAGACTCCACCTCTTGAGGGATAGGAAAATGGGCACATACAGGAAGGGAACTGATGGAGCCCTTCTTGAAGACTACCAACCAGAGACTGTCTGCTTTAGGACTGTTAAAAAATGCCTCATCAAAACCCATAAGAGATAAGTATATAGGAAATATCTATATACTTTAATACTTATAAATATATATTGTTTCAATATTCTTCCTTATTACATGAAATCTACTCATATTTTCTAGTCTGTTATGTTTTCTCAAATGTTGGCTACAAATTCCAATTTTGCTTTATAATTAATGGGTTGAGATGAGTAATTCAAACAACAGTAGTTCTGTTTAAAGTCCTTTAGCATCTATACAACAAATGTGAGTACAACTAAGAATGTACTTCAAAGTAATTTGCCCATAGTTATGCCCTTTGAGGAAAAGACATTAGAATCATGCCTTCTAGTTTAAACCAAGAGTTTTTCAGACAATTTAAAGTTAAGACCCTACTGTTGAGTCGATTCTGTGTCTCACAAAGTTTCTATACAAACTCTGATCCAGTCTGAGTTCTCTGTTTTCATCATTGTCAAGGCCAGAACAGTAACTCCGATCCCACACCCCCAAACACGCTCCCTCTTGTGTGTGACCCCACTTCCTTGGTCCTGCTGCAAACAGACCAAGGACATGTGCAACTCCCATACCTGTCCAAACACCTTAATGACAAAAAAATCTAATAAGAAGGGAGCAGTTTTACAGATGTATTGTGGAGCCTGTGACTGTGAACATGAAAATATCTCTCAAACCCTTGGAATTGTGAGCTGTGAAGTTACTGTGAGCACCATTCTCCTGAAAGTGGGAAATGTGTCTCTCACCTTCCAGAATCGGCCAGTTCTAGGATCACACCGTATAGACGCTGCTTCTCTTCACTGGACTCTCATTGCCCAATCTGAATCACCTATTTAAATATACCTCTATATCCAGAGCTAAAACACCATTGTTCCTCATTATAGCATGGGCTGCAAGGTACCTTTTAAAATGATACTTTATGCCATATATAAAATAACAAATTAAACACTTTTTTTCTTCCATTGCTTTCCTTTGTTTTCAAAGGTATAAAAGATTTGAGTTGAAATTATGAGACTTAAAAAAACGTTTAAGATAGATTAAAAATTAAAAAAAAAAAAAAAAAAAGGAAGAAAGAAAGAAAAGGGGGATTACTCCTTAACAGGATAAAACTATTGGTAAATCAAAGATCAACGCATGCTTTAAATATCCTTAATGTTGATCACTTAAAGGGTGTCAGATGATCAGCTATGGAGGTACTCTTTTCTGATAATATTCCTTTCTCTTAATTAAAAAAAAAAAAAAAAAAAAAGGCAGTTACTGTGTGCTGACCTCCAATGAGTTCTGCACAGTGGTATAGAGGGCATGTCAAAGTGTGGGCAAAGGGTCTGTTTGTTTCTACGCAGAAGATCAGGGCCTAGCTTGGATACCCAGAAAATGAACTAAGATACGATATGAGGAGGAGCTTCCGGCATCAGCACTCTCTGGAGGACTTGTGCCGGGGGAGGACCATCAAAAAGCCTCCACAGGGATCCGGACGATGCTGCGGTTGTGGCTGCATCCAGCCCACCGTCTCCTGGACTTGCCATAAGAATGAGGAGGGAGATGTCTAGGCTGGCATGTGCATACAGTGAGACAACGAATTTGACCGGATCTGTACTGTTGGAACTCAACCAGGAGTTGGGAGGGGTGCAAGTTGTAGCACTCCAAAATCTCATGACTATAGACTATCTACGGTTAAAAGAACATATGGGATGTGAACAGATCCCAGAAATGGGCTGCTTTAATTTGTCTGATGGTTCAAGTACAGTTGGACAATATCCATCATATCATAGATAAATTTTCACAAATGCCTAGGGTGCCTAAATGGTTTTCTTGTCTTCACTGGAGATGGATGGTAATTATAGATTTGCTTTGTTTATGTCACCGTATTCCTATTATGTTAATATGTGTGTACAAATTAGTTAGTAGTTTAAAACCTATACATACTTAAGGTACTCTACAAGAAGATATGTCAAAGAAATAATCAATCCTCCCATGTTTCCTTCATATGCTACATCTATAGCTTTTCTTCTTCCTTCCTAATTACAACCCTTAAATAGAATTCGTGCCTCATATCGAATTTACCGAGTATCATAATTCCTCCAGGTGGTAAAGATACCTCGAGACAAGTGCTGGGTATAGAAGCCACAGGGCATAAATCTGCAAAGAAGTAAAAAGCTAACCTTTGCAAACAATATGGCTTCTCTCTCACTTACCAACTTTACATTTCCCTGTATGGCCCCGGAAGATGACTGGTTAGCCAGAGACGGGTAAGATTCCTCAAGGGAGGAACAACCTAAGACAGGCACAGTCGCAGGGGGGCCATCAGGTGAGAATTTGGGGATCAACAGAGGTGAGGCTCAGAACCTCACGCCCCCTGCTTTGAGAGAAATCTTCTGCATCCGTGGATGTCTTGCTGCCCTTGTCTAGCCTGGATTAATACTTGGTCCATAGGCACACACCTGATCATCTGATCATCTACATTTGCCTTCTTACAGCACTAAACTATGTTTTCTACCTTTATCTTGCATCTACCTACCACTTCAGCATTTTATTAAAAATAAAAATAATAATAATAAGAGAAATGTGGGATCAACATATAAATCAAGTACAAAAATCAAACGAATATTCATATTTGACCTGATTGTTTATAGGTCATATTGCATGATCAAAACCGAAAGTTTCTGTGATGACTGCCCTTGTACTGTTCACCATGTAAGAATTTATTCACTATGTAAGAATTCGTTCACCATGTAAGAACTTGTTCGTTATGCTTCAGAAGATTGGAGACTGACGAGATTTGGCTTGAGATGGATTAATGATTGTACATTGAGCGTTGACCCCCCTATACTGATTTTTATTGTTGTTAACGACCATTTGATCAATAAATATGAGAGATGCCCTCTCAAAAAAAAAAACAAAAAAAACAAAAAAAAAAAAAACGTTTAAGAGTAGTTGATACGGAATTTATATTTCTTCACCAGTAATAAATAGGATTTGGGCTGGAAAATCTCTAAGAACTCTTCAAATTCTCGGATTTTGTGGTCAAAGAGACTTTCCATACAGGGAAATACTGTATTTCCCTGTGTTGTGTCTCATTTTTCCATTTCTTGGGTCAAGAACATCACTAGATACTAAAGCATGATTTTACATTAGACTTTTTTTTTAATAAGGAAAAAATTCTTTCAGAAGGATAGGCTGACAAAGGACATGGTGAATTTCCAAAATTAACTGTGAAAAACAGATCATCTGGGCATGACTGAAAGCCATACATAACCTTTGTGCTCAGAGATCTCATTTCAAAAATGTCACTTTCTGCTTATTCAAAGCTACTGTTATTATTCTATTTTAAGCATTAAAATTTGTGTTCTGGAGCTGAACAGGAATTATTGCTTCTATCTTTGTGCTTATTAGAAATAATTTAAAATTCAGTCAAGAGCAAAAAAATCACCTTTTTATTATGGTTGAATTTGATTAAATGTTGAAATTTGCAATGCAATTTTTATTTTCTTTTATTAACAATATTTCAATCTCTACATTTAGACATTAAGTCTATTTTAAGCACTTTCTAAAGAAATGACATTTTAAACATGAATTTTTCTTTAATTCTTAATTCCCAAGAGTGAGGTTAAAGTGGAATAAATTACGTGACAATGTTACTAAAAATTTCAGGCTTTCCCTTGTAAGGGTAAACTTTAAAAAAAAATCACATATGACAGTTGAAACAAACTTTCATTGCTCCATGAATGATTTATTCAACACTTGGTCTCAAGGTAAAACCAGAGGATAAATGGAGAGAAAAATCAGTTCATTAGAAAAGAAACTGTTCCTCTTCTGATTTTACAGAGACTACATTGTGAGATTTCAAGGAGGATATAACATGAGATGCAGATATTTCCTGAAAAAAGTCTCTCAGTCTTGAAGTAATGAATTTGTTTATTCATCCAGATCATCTGTAATTTACTTAACATTTTACTCTCTGTATAATCCTTAATACGCTTATTTCAAATTTGGACCGATAGCCACGAAGACCAGGAAACAAAATGTGATTGAATTTTATGAATATGCCTTAGGCTCTCTTCACCACCCAGGGAAAGAGAGAGAGAAGCAGCTTGTCCAGGTAGGAAAGGATCCCTGGGCAGGGCTTCCTGGAGAATTGACTCAGGTGGTGGGCAGAAGAACGGAGTGGAGCAGGGAGTCCATACGCCAAAGGAAATGACAGCAGTAAATGAAACAACACCCAGAAAGCGGGTCAGAATCAAACAGCAATGTGCGTTGGCACACATGAGAGCTTAGAGAGTCAGACGGAGAAGAAGGTCCAGAATTACAGGCCTTGTGGTGGAAGGGTGCTCCGGATGTACATGGAGCGTCTCTGCATTCAGCGATACTGTGCTGTGACATGATTTCAGGGGGTGAGGAGGTCTAGGGCAGATGAAAATTACATTTAGAAGACTGGGAAAGAGTTGTATTACTTCTTAAAAATAACAAAGCTAATTAAAGCGTTACAGTGCCAGAGGGTGAAATTAAAGTGGGTGCTCATCATTCACTGCACCAGGTCTTTATGTAAGTCCCAGTAAATATACTGCTTACTAAGCCATAACAAAATGCCACCCTCTGGGAGCTTAAACATTTATTTTGTCAACAGTTCTTGAGGCCAGAAATTCAAGATCAAGGTGCGAGCATAGTTGGTTTCTGGTGAGAACTCTCTTCTAGGTGTGTAGGTGGCTCCCTTCTCTCTCTGTCTTCACATGCGGAGAGGATGGGAGTGAGCACCTAACCAAAGTCTCTTCCTGCAAGGGCCCTAATCCCACCCTTGTGTCCTCATAAATCTAATTATCTCCCAAAGGCCCCATCTCCAAATACCATCACACTGGGGATTATGACTTCAACATAGGAATTTGGGGGGAACACAATTTCCTCCATAGTAAATGTCAATTTTGATTATCTCAGAGTCACCATAAAAGTCACATATTATATTTTATTCTCCTTGTCAGACAATATTCTGTATTTGGGTTTGGCATTAAGGTTGTCCTCACTGTACAAGTGGACTGTCTAAATTCCTTCTTAATGAATAAGTTGTTCTACCTTAATTTTGTGTTGTGTTCTAGAATAGAACCTTTTCTTTCTTCAATATGTTCATAGATATGAAGGGTCTTAATTACATTATTTTCTATTTCTTTTGGCAAAGAAAATAAGTGTCATTTGCTCACATTCTGAGTGTAACCCAAGCATTGGTCTTGCCCCTTCCAAAGGCTACCTTCCTATTACACATGAGAGGAGGGATGCTGGTTCAAGGGCTGTTCTTGGGGCTGCTGCTTCCCTGAGCATCACATCACTCCAATCTCTACCATGGACCCCTCACTGCCTGGGAATCCAGGGCTATGTTCTCTCCTCAATGCAATGATCCTACTAGGCTTGGGCTCAGCAGATGCCTGACTTTTGCCTCTCCTGTTAGTATTTTCCATACAACTATCCCGGTCCAGGTAGGAATATCAGACTTTAGGGAAGGGTCAAAGAAAACAAAAGTGAATTATAATTTAGGTGAGAGAAAAATAAAGATATTATTCTAGGCATGACTGTTCCTATAGTGAAGTTATCCATCTCATGGACACACTAATTCTTAGCTGTAGGTTAACAACCCTCCATGCACAGAGCACCTCACTATTCAGACTTTCTTCCCCTAAGGATTCCCCCAACCCCAAACCAGTCAATCTCTAGAATCCAATAGTCACAAATATTTTCCACCGTGAATCATTTAGCCTAGAACAAGACTCCGAGGTGGAGGAGGGCAGGAAGCAAACTTGAGAAGAGTACTTACTCTCTGGTGGTTTTGTTCTCCTAAGATCTGATTCTTTTAAAATCCTGCCAGTACTAAGTCGACCCTGTTCAGTGTTGTATACTTTTACTTTATTGGGCTCAGATTTTTGTGAATAATCTGATGACTTTTTTAAATCGTGAAAATGAATATACCCAGTAGATTTCAAAGCCAGTACAATTTAAGCCCAGTGAGAGATACAGAGTGGAGATACTGGTCATTTGGGGTCCCTTCTAAAAAACTGTCTGGGTATTTTTCACTTGATTATGTCTCTCAGCTTTTCGCTTTGAGCCCCTGCTTTGACTCCACAGCTAGACCCCACTGGAGAATGGCGTCTAGTTTTTCCTGATACGAGTAAAAGGAAAAGTCTAGATACATAAAGAAACTTGCCTTCAAAAAGGTGTTTGTAGTGAGGAAAATCATCATCACGGGCAGTGGAAAAGAATATTTGAAAGCAAGAATGACCTAGAGAAGTGAAGGTCACACAGCCTTCTAGAATATTTGATGGGTTCCCTTCATCTGAAGGCATGATTGATATGTAAGCAGCTGCCTGACTAACCTTTAAGCACTTGCTTCTCCTTTAGCAAGTTTTAGAAGAGCTACTGTTTTGTAAGTAGGCCAGTTGAAAAAAAACAGGGAGATTTCAGGTGTTTCTTGACTATGTGCCTTGGAACCCTCCACCCTCCCTTAAGGCCACAAATTATAGAGAAGCCTGTTATTATCTCATAATGTTATACCTTTAAGCTACATTGTCATCTTACATTATATACCACCACTAACCACAAGCAACTACATTCTGCCACATTGCATAATAATGGTAATCACTGTAATCATATATCAACACAATGAGATAATGAGATAACAAGACTCCAGTACCTTCCCTGCATGCTAAACAATTGATTTCAATCACAGACATGTTGCCAGCCCCTTCCACCCTACTGTATGGTGTCAGAAGCTTATGCTCTGTCTAAAGGAGGGCTTCCAGCAGGCTCTGGGATGCACTGGTACATATCTGTTGGGAGTTTCCAGAAGTTATTCCTGAAATTTACACATTATTCTCTGGATTATTTCTCTTGTAAAACTCTAGGTGGGGTTCTAATGTGTCACTGTAACATCTCTAATAAGTTCATTTCAAGACAGCATTTGGGATATCATAAGAGATCTTACTTAAAAAAAGAAAAGAAAAAAAAAAGAACTACCCCATAATCATCAATACCTGGAGATTTGGAGATTAACTTGTCTAGCTTCATAAGGTTTTCACATCAATTTCCCCCAAAGTATCAAACCCATCTGTATAGTAGTTACTTTTCTGAGTCGAGGAAGAGATTAAGTCTAGCAGACTGGGGCATTTTTATCCTAAATGAAAGCAAGATGTGATCATGTGCAATAGCCACATCATTAAAAGGACTCCATTCCCATGGTATTTTTGTAACCATTTGTGCTAACAGAAGCTCTAGGCTTTCTATTGCTTTTTCCCCCTGAGTTTCTGGCTTAGTTCTTAAAGATTTTAATCTTTATGAAACCTGTGATAGTTTTTATCCAACATGGTTTATCTGAAGGTTTCTATTTAGAAATCCTAAGGCAAAGGGATGAATAACCCTAGTCTTAATGCATTTATCAGTGTTGAATTACTAATATTAATTGAAGATTAATACTACTAATATTATTCCATCATCAGACTTTTCTGAATATGGAAAATGTTTGACTTCTGCTTGATTTTTACTCTAAGCCTCAAGCTAGAAATGAAGCAGACACCCTTCCATCAGTAATTTATAAGCATAAACCTTAGTGCAAACATTTTTTGAAAGCTTTCCTTCCAACGTGGATACCCCAGGTCACTCTCCCAGGCTCTGTCCTGGTGGCAGAGTGGAGCACAGGGCTCTGCCGCGTGATGTACAGTCCCTCTGCAGGACGCTGGAGATGCAGCTGGGCTCTGCTCCGGCCCCTGTACATTCCTACACCTTCTCAGGGTCCTATGCACAGTGACTGAGGAGACACCATGCAGGAAACATCTAGTATCCTATAATGTAAAGTTTAAGTAAGATCATAAATAAAATAAGAGTATAATCCTCAAAAAAGAAGAAAAGAAAGCTTTCCTATTGTACTGATCTGTTTTACTTTATATTATTAATATTATTATTTATTATTATTTTTAGTGTCGGCCAAACCAAGACCCCACAGCGATGAATATTCAAAGAAGATTCCTCCTCCCAAACCCAAGCGGAATCCAAACACTCAGCTCAGCACGTCCTTTGATGAAACGTACATCAAAAAGCATGGGCCGCGGAGGACGTCGCTCCCGCGGGACGCGTCCCTCTCCCAGGTCAGCAGCCCCGCGGGGGACCCCGAGGAGGAGGAGCCCGTGTACATCGAGATGGTGGGGAACATTCTCAGAGACTTCAGGAGGGAGGACGACGACCAGAGTGAGGCCGTCTACGAGGAAATGAAATACCCCATTTTTGACGACTTGGGCCAAGACTCCAAATGTGACCTTGACCATCACAGCTGTTCTTCGCAGTGTGCTACTCCCACGGTGCCTGACCTGGACTCGGCCAGGTCCGCAGGGCCATGCCCTCCCAAGGGCGCGCTCTGCGACATCCCCCCGCCCTTCCCCAACCTGCTGTCGCACAGGCCCCCGCTGCTGGTGTTCCCCCCCGCGCCCGTGCAGTGCTCGCCCAACTCCGACGAGTCTCCGCTCACCCCGCTGGAGGTCACCAAGCTCCCCGTGCTGGAAAACGTGTCCTACATGAAGCAGCAGGCTGGGGCGTCCCCGTCCTCGCTGCCCCCCGCCACCCCCGGCCACCCCAAGCTGGAGAAGGACCAGCAGGGGGCCCTGGGGCCCGCTCCGGCCGCCGCGGCGCTCTCCTCGTCCCCCCCGCCGCCCTCCGCTTTGTACCGGACGCAGTCCCCCCACGGCTACCCCAAAAGCCACTCGGCCTCCCCGTCGCCCGTGAGCATGGGGCGGGCCCTGACGCCGCTCAGCCTCAAGCGGCCGCCGCCCTACGACGCGGTGCACGCGGGCGGCCCGGCCAGGGGCTCGACGGCAGCGCCCCCCGCCGCCGGCCGGCCGCTGTCGCAGGACGCGGCCAAGCTGGCCCAGGCGGCGGGCAGCCCCTGCGGGCCGGCGGCGGGCGGCGCGCGCTCGCGGACCCCCACCAGCCCGCTGGAGGAGCTCACCAGCCTGTTCACGTCCGGGCGCAGCCTGCTGCGGAAGTCGTCCGGCGGCCGCCGGGCCAAGGAGCCTGCGGAGAGTAAGTGCTCAGCCCGGAGGGGAGACGGGCCGCCGGGTGCGGGCGGCACGGGGCGCGCGGGCGGCGGGGCCTCTGCTGGAGACTCAGAATGCGCGGTTTCACCTTTTCCCGCGCTAAAGGAAATAGTGCGTTCTGGAAGCGCTAAAAGCGACCGTTTGCTTAATAGAGCATAGCCTATTTCCAAGGAAGAATGCTTTTTAAAAAAATAAATAAAGGGGGTGTCTTGCCAATGGGTTTCAGTCCCGGGCAAGTTTGCTATGGATTCAGTGTGACCAAAGAAATTGACAGCAAAATGTTCTTGGGGTGAAAGGGTTATATCCAACTTTATTTCCAGGTGGCAGGTCAGTCACTAGAATCCCATTCACTCAGAGCGAGTGTGCAGGCAGCAAGCCAGTCTCTGCCTCTGAGCCCCTCTGATTGCACAGTCGTCCCGCATAGCCGCCCTCTGGGCCTCTGTCCTCAGTGCTGCCAGCACTCCAGCCTCTGCTCTGCTCTCATGCAGCCCTGCCGCCCTGCCACCCTGCCACCCTGTCCTGCCCCGAGCACTGGGCGGAGCTCGTTATACAGAGTCAACAGCCATGTATTGCCCACAGGTGTGCGGTGAGCTAGTCAGCTAGGGCCAGGTGAGAATCCGGGCCACAGGAACTCTCATTTTATCCACAGGGGGAAATCCTAGTTTTACTGTGGCTCTGGGAAGTGTGACAGCACAAACAGATCTTTCTGGAAGTTTTAGGCAAATATCTAGATTTTTTGAGGAAAAGCGCACATTTAAACTTGGAATTGATACATATTAATGCTTTCCTTTATTTTCTATTAAAAGCCTACTTGCGCAAATCTGTATTAGGAAGATTTTACTGCAAAGAAAGCAATTCAGATAGAATTTAGGACTTTTATTTTTTAACATGAATGATTCTCTCCACATACTTCAAGATGTTAACGTTCTTGCCTACATTCTAAACTAGAATGAGGCTCAAGCTTCCCCTTATAAAAGGCATGGTAATTAGCATCTTACTCCTCTGGTACTCTTCCTAGATCCATCCATATCCAAAATACAGAAAGATCTCCTCTAAGTGATAAACCGGGTGGTGAACATTATAGTTACCACCGAATTTCAAAGACCAGGACATCACCTGAATGACTAATTATTTTGTGAGCCCCAAATCCCTCCATTAGGATATAGTAAAGTCAAAACAGACCCAGGTTTTCTCATTGTCCATTTCATTAAGTTACATGAGGTCTCTGATTTAAAAATGCCCTAGGCACCTAAGCTGATGATCATTTTCATCTCAGATGATCCCACCACTACATTTTATTTACCTACTCATGCAGTCAAATGGAGGATCTTCCTTAAAGGAAAAGAGATCTTTAATGCTTTTGATGGTGAAGATAATGTTGACACTCCTCAATTAGTATTCATTGGTACTTAGAAGCCACTTATATTGTCTTTTTTTTTTTTTACTTTACTGAGAAATTTATAAAAGCATTAGCTGTTTAAATAATCCCCACCCCCAGCAAAGAAAAATTAATTTATCTGACTGAAAAGCAACAGTTTCTAATATATAAGCTATGTCTGGAGTTCAATACATACATATGGGCATATGTTAAATTATTTTAAAAACTGTATTAAAAATTAAAAACAACCTATTATTAAAGTAGAGATTCTTAGCTGGGATGATAATGCTCCCAGGGACGTTTGGCAATGTCTGGCATCATTGTTGGTTGTCACATTGGGTGGGCTACTGGCATTGCATGGGTAGAGGCCAGGGATGCTGCTAATAGCCTACAACGCACAGGACAACCCCTCTTTCTCTTTCTCTTTCTCTTTCTCTTTCTCTTTCTCTTTCTCTTTCTCTTTCTATCTCTGTCTCTCTCTCTGTCTCTCTCTCTCTGTCTCTCTCTGTCTCTCTCACACACACACACACACACACACACACACACATGGTGGAAAAAACAGATCATCTGGTCTACAATGTCAATAGTGTCAAATTTGGGTAGTGGTTAGTGTGAAATCTGTAGAAGTTTCGCCCTAGAACTGGTAAAGTTATCGGATTTTTCTCTCTGCCTCCCAGCTTCCTCGGAGGGTCCTCAGCATCTCCAGCTGGCAGCTATACCAATTAGCTCGAAAAAGTATATGTAAAAGAAATGATTAGCTAATGAAGTTATTTCAAGAAAAATCCATCTGTTAGAATCAGTCTATGTGCTATATGTCACAGACTTCTCCATATGATTCCAAAATGGGCTTTGTGTGTTTCTAAAACAAAGCTTGTATATGGTAAAGTGATCCAGGCTCTTTATAGCTTTTAGGGATCTGAGGACAGAATTCTTTCCCATGTTCTACTAAGCGTGTATCAACCGTTCAGAGAAAGGGTATATACTCTGAGTTACACTAACTTCAATGTTGCACTTTATATAAAGGCAACAGAGGAAAAATGCTATTTTTTTGGTACAGATAAATAAATAATTGAATGCTATTTGTTTTTGACTCTGGAAGAAATTGAAAGATACTATCATAGGCTAACAAAATCATAGGGGCTCTCAGAATCTTTCAGCAATACAAAAAGTCGATCCAGAATTGTAGGTAATTGAGAGTTCACCTATAATCATATTTTAGTACACTCAGTAATATAACTCTGTCCTTCGCTTTGCCAGATAGGATTTGTAGGCACTTGCTGATGTCATAGGCACAGAATAAGTGCCGTGAAGTAGTAGGACATTCATGACTCCTGAGTCTCCAATGGTGTTTTTTACATTTCAGGAATAAAAGTAAAGTTGATATTTCTATTCTTCATACCTTTCTGGCTTTTCTGGAAATGCCAATTTTGATAATTTTCTGGTATTCAAATCAAAGCAAATATAATCTCTCCATTTTAACTGAACAATCTATGTCCAATAAAATGTATGCCTTCAACTCTTATTTTTAATAATCTATAAAAGATGCGCCTGATTTAATGATTTCATATCTTAAAAGCTGACAATTGTTGATGGGGCTTAAGCAATAGTAAAGAGAGAAAATAAGACAATAGTGGTGGACTACAAATCAGTTTCGTTTTGTTTCACAATTTTCTAAATATGGTCTTCACATTAATTCTAGGGAGCATTGTTTTGCCAGTTGGTGGGACATTGTAATGTTGTTGATATATGGAGACACTCTAACTACAATAATTTTTATTTGAGTTTGCTATTATTAATATTTTTAAAATTTGTGCAGAGAGACGGAGGATATGCAGCATGTAAGAAGTGATTAACTTGTATTTTATGGCCATAAAATACAAGGTGCTCTCCGGCCATGACTATGGGGGAGTGAGTGCTCAGGTTCCAGAGAAGGGCCATGGGTCACTGAAAGCATGGTAGGGAAAGGACACAGAAAGCTTAGGTGAGTGGTCCAAATACCTCCCATATCATAAACCCTAGACTGTTGTTAAAAATACAGATTCTTGCACCTTATCCTTCACCTGTTCAATGAGAAATTCTGGAGGTAGGCCCCAAAATGTTAACTTAAAATGAAAGCTAAATTAAAACTTTTTAATGACACTTCCCAATAATATTTATGCCTCTATCCAACAGTAACTCAGGTATGTATGGCTACATATTAATAACACCATTTACTTCCACACAAGAGAAACCTATAACACGTTGCTTTCATTTAATCATGTCAAAAACAGAATTTACATAAGAGAAAGAAGACAGGGGGAAAGTAACTTATAGATGTCTTGAAACGAGTGAATGTTGCCTTCCTTTCCTTGAACAAGCTACTGATTAGTTAGCAGCTTGCAAAGGAAAAGGTCATCTGGATGTATCAATAGGAAACATGATTTCGCTACCTCTTGGATTCTCCCAGAAACCTTGAGAATTCAACAGTGGAGCATGTAGTGAGCGGTTTGTGAATAACATCCGTTCTTGTGCTGAGTTAGACCCTCCGTCTTACTCATGCCAGGTCTGTGCCATTTCCCTCATGAGAATTCCTCAGCACTTAAATTTGAGAACCATAGGTAAGAGCTGATTCATGCAGGAGCTGGTGCTGCTGGTCAGGCAGACAGGGAACTGGAGAGTCAGGCTGGTAAGCAGTCCTCACCCCAGAGATTTGCCTAGATGGGTCCAAGTTGGATAAGGGGAAGGACTAGCCAGAGCAGGATGGGGTCCCCAGATGGAGCACGACTCAGAACAAGGGTGTGCTGTCTAAAGAGGACACCCAGGCACATGATCTTGTCAGTGTAGGAGAGCAACACAAGACAACAGGAGCCTTCCTGTGGGACACTAGTAGAACAGAAGGGAAGGTGTTATGTGAGCCATAAGGGGGTCTGGCCGTGATGACTAGGCTGAGGATCTCAGGAGCTACAGCTGACAATGCAAATTGTGGAATGAGGTGATGAGGTCATTGGGAAATGCTGATGCTTCAAACAGATTTGTCTTAGGAAAGATTTCAAGACCAACTGAGCCAGAGTGGGTTGCATTAAAGAAGCTGGTGATGAGGACCTGGGGAAAGAGGGCAGCCCCAACCTTTTCCTTGGGAATGCTTCCATAATAATGGTGGCCTATACCTGCTTATATGCCACTTACTCTATACCAGACACTGCTGTAAGCATTTCACAAGCATTCAATCCTCATAGCAGTATTCTGAGACAAGTGATATGACCATTGCCATTTTTAAGATGGGAGAAACTGAGGCACAGCTTCCCCAGGATCACATATAGAGTAAATCTGGGACTTAATCCTGATTTATTTGGCTCCAGAGTTTCTGGTCTTAATGATACTTTTATCTACACTTGATCAATCTCCACAACTTCTTTCCCCTCCCAATTGCCATTAAATATACTAGTTATCAAAACTCTTAAAGTTCCTACCATTATCACACCCAGAGATATCTGCTGAATAAAAGGAAGGTGAATGTGTATCAAAATGGCCTGGACTACTTAACACTTGTCTTCAATTTAGAAAGGGGGTGGAAAACCTTCTGGAACATACTGGTCACTGTGGTGGGCTCTTCTGTACCCCAGGCTTTTGAGCTGTCCCTGAAGGCATATGGTCTGCATACAGGGCCTCTTAATCTCCTAAAATGGGCTGGGCAAAGACATGTGAGTGCCTACCTCAGTACCTCTAAGTGTAATTTAAGGAATGTAAGTGCACATTTGTGTGGCCTGTGAGATTTTCAATACTGAGCTACCAACTAGATGATTCTACCTCCAGGGATATAGGGCTTTCTTCCTTGCACCTTGTCCAAAACTATGTATTAGTTTGATGGCCCATAGTTAGGCCCAAGGGAAAAACCATTCTATGGATCAAAAACCTCAGCCAATGCTCCAAAGCAATGAGGGCCTTAGCATCACGAATCTAGAAACTGATCTAGTAAAACAAAGAAGCAAAAACTCCAAAAGAGTCCTATGCAAAACACTTCTTAGCATCACCTCTTTTCTCTTAGATTTGTGTTAATGTGTAGTTGACGGAATCAGACACTTATGTTTAAAATTTAAAAAAATAATACAGTTCTTCAAGAACACTCTGACCTATTTAATTATTATTATTTTTTGAAGCTAAAGGAATTTCTTTTCAGGCTGATGAGGTTAAATAGAGCCTAAGTAAAATCGCTTCATTTTGAAAATGCATGTGACTCCTTGGTTAATTGGGACCAGGACATTGTCTGTTTTTCTCATTCAGTTTCTCCTACGATTGAAATGCAGAATCACTGAAGAAGACATAATTTCATAAATAATTGCTCACCTTTCTAGGAGTAGACTGCAACTGCTTTTGATTGATGCAGGCAGACATGTTTATCCCTGTGTTTATATTCTCTGGCTGCTGAATCTTTAAGTGCAATTTCTTGTCAGCAATTTAATCAGCAATTCTCTCCATTAAGAAGACCCTCTCTTCTTTAGATTTTAAAATGCAAAAACATTCTCAATTCACAAATAAACCTTCACCAGTCTGTTTTTTTTTTAAACCAAGATTCCTTCAGTATGTATTTCGTATATAAGAACTGATTTCCTTCTCTTCTGTTGAGTTGTCTCAAACAGAAAATTCAGTTTCTGATTTATATTTAATACCATGGATTTTCAACACTTTGACATCTATAAGTAATTGAATATTTTGTATATGTGGGGGGTTTCTATCCACCACATAATACTGCCTTGTGTTTGTCCTACATTCTAATTACATATGATCTAGAAGGCTAAGACAGGAGTTGGATGTCACAAGAGATGGTTTCTGTCTTGGCTCAACCACTAAAAAGCTTTGAGACATTGGATAAATAAGTTTATCTCTTAATACCTTACTTAGTTTTCCCACTTTTCAAATGAAAATAGTAGGTGCTAAAACTGTGAGTCTCTCCTAGCTCTGCTGTTTGATGCGTCTGTGGATTACTCGATGATCTGTAGATCCCCAGGTAAATGCCATTTCCTGCCTCAGAGGCTTTTGGGTCGATGTTGCGTCTTGCTGAAAGGACTTTCTCAGCAACTCCATAAAACAAAGTCTAATCCTTGGGTCCCTGCTTAGAGGCTGCCTACTTCTTCATCAAGCTTTTCTTCTGCTGTTGTCTACAAATAATCTCTCCTTCAAACTCTGAGAGCACTTCATACTTCTCTAATGGTGTGTGTCTTATTCTGACATACTGTAAGTTTTTTTTTTTCTGTTTCCCAGCAAGACATATGGCTATGGAGGACAAGGGCTATACCTTTTCATCATTTTATTTCATGAAGCTCTCATCCCACAACAATTTTCCCCAAAGTTGCTACATAATACACATTTATTGAACTTGGTGAATTAATAGGTCTTGTGACTTGAGAGGGCTATTAACTTAAGGAAACAAAAGCCATATGAGAAATGTTTGACTGTTCAGTGAAAAAAAAAATCAGATCCTATGATTTAGAAAATTCCACACTGAAATCAATATAGTCATTCAGCCTAAAAGGAGCTATGCTGAATAAATACTGAATTCATTGCCTCTGTTCTTAAGTGTCCTATTTAAAGGAAGGCCCATTCCATTCTAGGCAGATTTATTGAGGGAAAGTATAAGGAATATAGACATAAAGCACTTAAATGTAGATCATTTTGTAGTTGTCAAATGATCATCAGTTGCTGTATAAATGAATAGCTGTAAAAATTGATCTCTTGTCAATGTTTGGAGGTAGATACTTTTTTAAAAATAGCATTTTTAAAAGAAAATAATAGTAAACAACTTTTTAAAGAAGGAATTCCAATCTGCTTAATATTAGGCATTATTGAACTCAAAAGAGGAAAGAGAATGAAAACATATTCAACCAAGTCATTTAACCTCTGTGGTGAAAAGGTATGGCATAAATCCAGGGAGCTATTATTCTGTGACTGGTAGTCTTGAATGTATGTGTTCCCAGGTAAAAATGAGTTTAAGTCACAAAATATTTGAAAAGCTTCTTTAATTTTCAAAACAGTCAGTTTTTCAGAAGTCAGTAAAAGGATAGCAATTCCAAATTTAATGAAGTGTCTGTAGTGGTGCATGGTACTTCTCGGTTGAAGCGAACTCATTATTGTTGTTAGTTGATGGAAGCTAGGTTAATTAAATGTTCCACTCCTAGTAGAATAACCAATCAACTGGAGAATCTGGGCTATTGCTATTCCCAAATGAAAGGAGTACAAATACTAAAGAGAATCTAAGAGGGGAGGAGGGAAATCTTAGTACCAGATTTTGAAGCAGCATATCCTGTCTAGTCAGGTATACCCAGAACTGCTGAACTTAAAGGAAAATTTTCAGATCTGGAGGTCTGTAATATTCTTCTGATGAATGATAGTGAAGGGAAGATTTCCCCCAAATTTCTTCTGATCAAGTTTTAGTTATATTCAATAAAATAGCATTTTTCAATTTTTGCATCTATTCCCTTGATATACATGGAACTGATATAATTAGTCAAGAAAGAAAAAGGATAGAAAAACAATATACCTATTATAGATAGGTATATAGGCAGGTATAAGTCTATAATATACCTACTATAGATAAAGATTAGATCAACAATATACCTATTAAGAGTCAGAAAGCAGAAACTGGGGTCGTCCATGTATTGTCCAACCAAACCTGGTCCACCTACAGTGTTAGGGTGGGTAGATCTAACATGATTTTTGTTCCCATAACACAAATAAGAAATCTGGATTCCCAACAACTGGAAGGCTGGGAGGGGATTTAGATGCTAGTAATCCCCAACAGAATAATCAGACCTGAAGGAAAGCATAACTCTCTTTTATTCTGAATCTCCAAGTTTCCTCTGTATCCATAAACTAGTTTCATTCTTTGACTGCTTAGTTATTAACCACTTACCAATGGTTAACAAAAAGAGAGATAATGAGGACAGCTTTTTGACAATATTGGCCCAAGATAAATTTCAAACCTAAGAAATTAAAATAGATTGGCTCAAAGGGTCCCTTCTTTAATTGATAATGTCACACTTGAAGCCTGCAGAATTCACTTTGGCTTCTAAACCAAGTTATGTTTAGGATCATTGAATATAAACTACAGTAAAGTTGTCTATTGATATTTCAGCAAAAAACAGCATGATTCTACACCTGGCCATGATTCCCTGTTTCCCTTTCATGGCCAAACCACTTACATGAGTGTTCCATGCCTGCTGCCTCCATTCCTCGTCCTGCATTCCATCCTTAATTCCCTACAACCTAGCATCCTCCTCTGCTCACTCCAGAGTCACTTCGGGCTTTCTAACTGGGCTCTGGCCCTGGTCTCTTTCTCCTTTTGGTTCTCTTAAATTTCACTGAACAGCTGACATTGTTGATTATTCCATCTGAAGACACTTTGGGTTCTCAGGCAATATGATACCCTCATTAGCAATCCTTTCTGGACTCTGTCCCTTCTTCTTCCTTTTTTGGGAGTTCTGTTCCTCTGTTAATATAAAAAAACTCGCCTGGCATACAGCTGACCCAGTGTGGTGATTAGTGTTTAAATGTTTACCTCCCCTACTAAACTGTCACGACACAGTCCGGAGTTCTTTTTTATTGAAGCAACTAGTACATTTTCTGGCACAAAGTGTATGTTCAGTATGTGTTTCCTTGAATGATCAAATGACTGTTTAAAGGGAATAAATGTGTATCCAACCTGCACAACTAAATAGGTTTTTGAGAGAAAAGACTATATATTTTACTTAAGCCTCTATGTCTCTATGACCGTGTCTTGCATACTCAGTTTATATTTATGAATTTATTGATTATTCCAAAGTTAATGTTTTTTAAGTAGCAAAGTCCAATAAAATTGCCATGAATACCAAGTATTGATAATGATCTGAGTTTTGCAGAGGATGCAAGATCAACATTAGTTAAAATATTTAGCAACTAACTGCTTCAAGGAACATCAACGGAGTATCAGGGTTAGATGTTTTTGTATAAAACGGTCAGAAGGGGAATCAGGCCTGTTACTGATTGGGAAAACCAGGCAGCATTCAGCAAGGAAAATGCAATCAAGTGCTCATCATCTAATCTAAAAACTTTATAAAGGACTTATAGTAGAGCCCATCAGAAGTAACATAGCAAGGATTTTCACAGGATGGTTCTGGAAGCAGTATTAAGATATCAAGTTGTAGATAGACAACTACCAGCTCTATTATCCATGATATTGAGTATGGTTCATGTACTGTTTAATTTCCAGCAAATGATAAGGAGAATAAAAATGCATCTTCACTTCCATATCTTTGTTTTTGAAAAACCCTTTGTTTGACCAGCTCAACAAACAATTTCAGTGCAATGGAAGGTACACTGGGGAGTCCCCTGAGATACATGTTTGGAAAAAGACACAGGAGTCAAATGTCCTGGAGTGAAAAGATGGATTTAGCACTGAACAGCTATGCTTTTAGGGCACGTCAAACTCTCTAAGCATCCATTTTTTTTTTCACATTTACCTCAGAGAATTGTTGTGAAAAATTAAAGAAAGTCATGTTCAGGAAAAGACCCTGTAAGATCTGAATTACTAGGCAACCGTAAGGAGTGATTGTTTGACTTTTTGATATCTGTGGAAAGAATAAATATTTTATTAAAAAATAAAGTAAGGTCAAAAACGAATTAAATTTTCAGAGATTTCATATTGTTTGCACAACGCTCTTCAGTGAGGCTTGGGTAAAGGATCTGACATCTTAAGTGGATTATCCAATATGTGATGTGAGAAGCATAAGGCACTGGGGAGAGTGTTAGCCGTTCTCCATTCCCACAGGAGATGGGCTATTTTAAGGTTGCTGGATGACATCTAACCTTTGAAGGTGGAGGGACCTCATACCTGATGACGCATAGTTACCTTTACCCCATAAAGAACAGCTCTGAGAACAAAGGTCATCTTCACTGTACAAAGGGCTGGGCAACTTTACAACATGATTGTAAAGGATGATGTATCAGCAAAAGAAAAGACACAATGTAACTGGGTTGCTGATGTATTTTTCAAATGTAATGAATATTTTTATTGTTCTGTTTAAAACTATTTATCTTTGCTTCCAAAAATGCAATTAACCAGTGAATTAGGCAGCAACCAAGAAGACCCAGAATGCTTAATATGAGAAAAAAAATATTTATTATGGAGAGGGAGGACTGTTCAAGTGGTGGTTTGTGAAATGTTGTTTTCTAAGCAGAGTCAAAGAGAATCTCTTTTCCATTTCAAGTGGTTAGTCAACATGCAAAACATTTTTAAGGTTAACATTTGAAAAATTCAACATCAGAGAAAAGCAGCAACACTCAAATTTTATATACAAAGGTGTGTAACCACAGATGTAGATAGAAAGAATGCTAACCTCCTAAATACAGATTAACTAGCCTAAATAGGTAATGCATGAAGTGACCATCCATAATATTTTTCATAAATGAAGGCTACAGACACAATACATAGCTGTTGAAACACTTCATTGTCAATTTTCTCATTTCATGTGCACTTCCACAGCTTTCCTCATAAAGTGTTTATCCAGATGCTAATTAAGCAGAGGTTTGCTTTGTCCATCCATTTTGGCTGGCTTATGACTCCTGGCTTATGGCACAGCATTCTCTTAGCTTTGGAAGCTCACAAAGGCGTGATCATCCTGGGTTCATTCTAATAGGCTGGGTCTGGTGACATCTGGGAGAAGAGTGGCTTTTGCTTGAGGCATAATCAAAGCTTCATCTGAAGTATCCCGATTTGCAAATACCACTTTGTCCTGCTCCTTCCTTCTCCTATTCCTTTTCTTTTCTTTTTTTTCTTCCTCTTTTTTAATCCATGAGTCTAACCTCAAACAAGGGATATCAGAGTTTTCTGAGGCCTTATTCATTAGTTGCCAGAAAGAAGTCTGCTGCCAGATGACTTACGAAACAAGGTATCACAGTAATAAAGAGCATTGGTAACATCAGAAATAATAATTCAATCCAGGTTCTGTTTTACTTTCACTTAATTCACGCACAAAATGAAAAAATAAACACCTCTATTCCTGAGGAACTTTGTGATTAAGCAGTTCATACATGCATTTTGTATGTGTGTGTATGTGACATAGTATGAAGAAAAGATGACAAAAGTTAAACAAGGGGGCTGGTTGCATGCACCTTACCAGAAATGAAGATGGAAAGACAGGGAAAGGAAGGAAGGAAGGTAGGAAGGGATTGAATGATATTGCCTGGTGAATTTTCAGAGAAGGTCCCTTGTGTTTTACCTTCCTCGGCTCCAAGGAGAACAAGTGGCATATAAGATCATTGACTTGCTACTCTTTGTCCTTAGACCAGAATCACACAGTGACCTCAAATATTTAAATATATTCCCATTGGCTTGGCCTGTAGCTTTGCTTATCTTTTTGACCACCCTTTTTAAATACCATTTTTGGGGAAAAATAAAATCTAGTTAATTGGAGGCTTTCTCCAACCGTGTGTGTGTGTGTGTGTGTGTTTTTCTGATCCTCAAATTTACATGTATGCTTTTTTCTCAAGAATGTTACAAAAAATACCAGATGGGCCAACAATGATTCCCAAACACTGTTTCTCTCTCTAGCCATATTTATCTAGAGACCTGGTGAATTAAAATCAGTGCTGTAGACATGTAGTTCCATAGCCGTCAGCTGTATTACCTTTTAAAGGATTAAAATTCCTGCTTTGCTTTTCTTAGAAAACTTTAATGACTATCTTATTTAAACCCCTCCCTGCCCCAAATATGGGCATTAGTAACTGTGATTCCAACCGTCTAAGTTTGCATTTACTTAGATTGAATTTAATTATTTTTTTTACTCTTTGTAATGAAGATATTCTTCTTAGCACTTAATGTTTTCTTCACAAACACTTAGGATTGTATTTTCAGAATTACATCTTTCAGAAAGAATAGAAATGATATTTTTCTTCCCATGAATTAATATTTTTAGTGCTTGAATGGCTAGGTTTCTTTTAGAGAAGATTGAAGCATTTTTCCATCTGCCTGTTAAAATGATTTGAGTCTTAATTAAAGTTGATTGCACCTGTGCATATATTCAACTACCCACACACCTCCCACCTTCTAGTGGAAAAGCTTGTCTTTCCTGCAAAAGTTAAAAGAGGAATCTATGACCTTTAAAACAAAATAATAGGCATAGAAAACAGACAACAATGAGAAGATGATGCTTTTTGGCTATCTCAGATCAATGACTTTTTATCTCCAAATGATTGTTTGGCAGGTGGTATAAAGAAATTGGTTATGTTCCTTTAACTGCTGGTTTCTTTATCATTTATGCATTAGTCTAGCGGAAGAAGCCAAGTAACAGAATCAAAATTCAGCAACAAATTCTCGCCCGCCCACCCACTCACTGGTTGCTTTGGCAGATCTATTTTTTCCTTATTTATGAAGATAAGGAGTAATCATAACACAAATAAATAAACGATGGAGATCATTTTAAAATCTGATGTGATCAAACATTTTTCTTCTCCACCAATACAATTTTTTTCAAGGAATTCTAATAAATATTAAATAGGCCAGCTCCTTTTTTTATTTGTTTTTTGTTTGTTTTTTGTTTTTTACTTGTTTTCCTTTCTCTTGGGTAAAGAAGGATAATTAACATGCATTCAGCTAAAATAGAAATAAAGGACTCAGCCAGTCTATAAAAAGAAAAATGAGAAGTATATTAAATGTTGCTAAAAACATTCCAGTAAGTATAGAACAGTGGTTCTGAATCCTGGTTTTACTTTAGAAAATCTCTCAGGGAGCTTTTAAAAATTACCAGTGTCAGGGCATCCCCCACCCCCCAGTCTAATCTTACTGTGGTGCAGGCATGGATACTTTTTGAAGTCTCTGTAAGTGTTTCTAATACGCAGTTAGGACTGAGAACCTTTAACATAGAATATATCTGGTATTTACCAGTAGAATCCTAAACTTTAAAATCCTTGAGTCCAGAGGCCTCATGTAAAGATAAACAAATAAAGTCTCAGAAGAGGAAAGCGATTTGCCCAAGGCCTCACAGTTAATTAGGGACTAAGTCTAAACTGGCACCCAGGGTCTCATAATCCCAAAGACAACTCTGTTTACATTGTAAAATGCTGTGGTTGGGACTTCCCAGATCACAGTCCGAGGC
The DNA here is from genome assembly GCF_040802235.1 of Manis javanica. Lineage (NCBI taxonomy): Eukaryota > Metazoa > Chordata > Mammalia > Pholidota > Manidae > Manis > Manis javanica. The sequence continues at coordinate 11,656,158 of NC_133167.1, read as the reverse complement.
AGGAACCCTCTGCACTTGCTTTCCAAATTGCTGGTATGAATCCATGCGCTACATTATTAACACCAATTTTATATCCTCCAACAACATCTAAGACATTTCTATAAAAATGTGGCAATAGCCCATGCAACAGGAACTTCAATTTTGATCCCAAATGACTAGTAGTAATTTCCTATGCACATTAACTCAGTTTTGAGGATACATAAAAATGTTCCACATTACCAAAGTCTTCCCAATTTATAAAATGTCTTGTTTCAGAATATTTCTCTGCTTTCTAGTCCTTCTCCTTCTCTCCTCTTGTTCAAAGGGTTGTCCTGACGTCGCTGCTTAAAAAGTAGATGAAAGCAGAAATGCTGTAGAGGCATCCGTAGAATTCCACGTGTTTTTTCCGTAGAAGAAGTAAATTTGGACTCTAGCTCTGATAGGTAATTGGTCAACTTTCTCTCGATTATTTTAGTAAGTAGTGATTCTGTGCACACAGCCAAATTCTCTTGAATATCTCATACAAGGGCAACTCAAGTTATAGCGATGGTTTCTTTATTCTCTTTGTACCATTGTTACTTGTCCTTGGGCTTTGGTATCGTTTGCTATGCATTCTGGCTGTGTGGTTGTTCATGCTGTCTGTGACACCTGAGCATACTTTGTATGTAGAACCACCCCTCTTCTGTCCTATGGCAAGGCATCATTAGTTAGTTTGAAAAGCTCCTTTAAAAAAAGCCAAAGTTATATTTTTAAGAACATGGAGCCTCAGTCAGGAACCACTTTCATTGGTCACCTTTCTGTAATGTATTTAGGCACACATGCATCCCCTTTCACTTTAAGCTGAGCAAAGAAAATATATGATTTTAAGTTTTGTCCCCTTCTTTGTTTTTGTAGTTTTTTTTCCCCTAAAGTACTTCAGATCCACAGGGCATCTTAGAGATGCTATGGATTAAATCCTTTATTTGAAAGATGAATACACCGAAAGCAGGAAAATGAATCCAACATCACCCAGATGATGGCAAAACCACTTCCAGGGTTGTTTCCCTAATAATTCAACCCAGAGATCTCTGTACTGTGCTGTCCCTATTCTGCAGTGCTGTGACTGGGGCAGAAGGAAGGAAGAAAATGTAAAAAGCACATATGTTCATGTTCCTGTGGCCTCCTTTTGTTGAGAAGGTTCTTTTTTAGCTCTTTAGCTTTATGCTATTTTGCTGCCTTGTGTCCTACTTAAGAGGGACACTTGTGTTGGGTCTTCTCTGAATGTTGGCATAAGATTTCGGAATTTGTCAGAAGATACAGGTACCGTAAACTATCCTAAGTCAAAATGTGTGCCCCATCCAGGTTACAAAGCATTTATAACCCTAAAACTCTATCTGTCAAGTAGTTTGGAGTTCTTTTTACCCCTCTAAGAGATATTTTGTCAGTAGTTTCGCTATCAAATATGTGAAGGAACTGGATATAGAGGGAGTAAGATGAGCTTCAGGAATATCGGGTCTTAAATGGTGAAGATGAGGAACTAAAAGCCTGCCATTGGCATTATAGACATTGCCAAGAGCTGTGGGCATAAATATTTAATGTGATAAAATATAGGGACACATTTGCATTTTTTATACACTGTTTTGAAGTAAAAAGGGTTGGTGATCAGTAAGGACACTTTCCACAATTGTGTCTCATTTTTAATATGCAGAGAATTGACTCTGGGCTCAGTGAAGTTATTTAATGAATTCTCAATATAACCTTGTCTGGTAATTCTCTCTAAATTTTGACATCAGTTTAAGACCAGACAATGAGGGTGGTTAATAAAAAATGATTATTTTGTCATTTGAACAGATGATGGATTTGGAATTCCAAAAGTGATCTTCGTCTGGCAAATAGTCACAAATTCATCATCACTGGATGCAAGTACTAAAAGGAGTTTACAAAAAGATATGCTACAACATATTTTATATTTCTGTGTCTTTGCCTCTATGTCTGTACACCCACTGAAAGGAGGTTTAAGAAGTTGATGGCATCCTGATGTTGACATGGTGATATCTGGAGTTCTGTGGATTTCATGTGCCAAGAGATAAAAGGGTGCTAATAATGAGCCTCGACCTGGGATAAATCCTCACACATCTTTCTCCTGGTCCTTCTTACACACTTCTGGGAGAATCTTCCTTTAATACTGCTAGTATCACCATACCCTGCTCCTGAAAAACAAATACCATCTCTGTAGCCTGTCACTCAAAATCTTCCTTAATTTGTTTTTTTTTCTTTTCTATGTAAATTCAGATCCCATTCTTTCCTAATATAAAGACTTCCTTCCAGACACGCTGAACTGATTATGGAGCCTGAACCATTGTTCTCTCCACACTTCTTTTGAAAGTATTCTTTTGTGCTGTTTGTCAAGCTGAAAGTTTGTTAGGTAGGGTCAGCTTTTGGGAGGACAGACTCAGGGGAAGAGGCGTGTGTGCTGAACAATTAGTTTCTCTGGCTGCAAAGCTCATCTAACGCCCCCTCCTCTTTCCATTTTTCCCATCACTACTTAATTAAGATTTCTTGACCTCCTAGCTAAGAAAAATGATCTATTCTACCCTTTCACTGTATGCTACCACCTCTCTTCATTGCTTTTATCAGAGCTCTGATACTATATGTGTTCATGGAATTGTTTTCTGAGAGGTCGTGGTGCTTTGGTTCACTGCCTGGCACAGTCTTCCACTGGCACAGTCGCTGGCATGCAGAATGTCTGCATGGATGCAACAAAGCATGTACATTATACAACTAGCTGTACATAGTAAAAAAAATGCATATATATATATACACACATATACACACACACACATATATATGTATATATACTTTTTACACTTGCCTTTTTCCATCAAAGCAATAAAAAGCATCAATGTAAACTGCAAAAGGCAGTCTTAGCAAATGCACCTTCTTTATTTTTTGACTTGTTCCATTGTTGCTGATAAATATGCCTCAATAACTGTGGTTTGGATTAGACAACATGCTACAGGAATACTAATCCAGTCTACATCCCATCTCAACTACTGCGGACTTCTTCACAGTGTATGTGTTCAAGTGTCACAGGAGTTGAGCTGTGAACAATCTGTAGTATCTATACCCACACCGGTTTCTCTCAGCCTCCTTTTATTAACTGTCCTGTTTATACAATCTTCAAATATTTCTAAAAAGAAAGTTTTTTTTGATTCTTTTAGAAAAACATAAATAATCATCTTTAAAGTAACCCAAACAAAACAAAACAAAGCCTCACTGGTGAAGCTATTTCTTCATAGACCTGAGTTCAAATCCTAGTTCCTCCAATTACCCACCTCTGATTGGCCTTGGGAAGCTTATTAACCAACGAGGCCCTCAGTTGTCCTGCATTGTGAAGGGTATCATTAAATCTGCCTGGGAAGGCTATGTGAGGATTGAAAATATTATTTTTTAAATAATAAAGGGTCTTTCACAGCATCTGACCCATACTAGCAACTTAGTCCCGGGAAGCTCCAATCCCTATGTTGATGTTCCTCATGTTATGAGACCTTGTGTAGAGTCAGTCTCCCTGCTTTTCCAGTAGCAACTAGGAAACATTCACTTCCCTTTCTACGGACAGGGAGAAATATTGAGGGTATTGTCTGCATTTTTTTAAACCAAGACCCCAGTTTAGTTCAAGTCTCTAATTAGATAGAAAGAAACAAGCCAGATGCTGGGTTTGCCAAAGATCCTAAACAAATCATTCATGTTTTTAAGGAGCACTTTTTTATACTCTCAATTTATTTTATAGTTCACTGTGGTTTGACTGGAAGAGGAATTAAATGAAAATACAAAAAAGTCACCATCAAGTCTGTAAAACATTATAAAATATAAAAAAGAGGTATATTTTAGAAGAGGAATAACGATATTATTGAATCTCCATTAGTTATTTTGCTTTTGGTGGAAATTTTGGTATCATAGAGGTATAAAACTGTAGATTTAGGATGATAGAAATAATTTTATGGGCAAAAACTAAGACTCAGGAAGGCATGTTTTATTGAGCTGACTGGAGAATGGACTTCAGATTATCTCAACCCCATTCCAGGATGGTTTATGGTTTCAGTATTCCTGAGAAATATTTTATTTTGATTTTTTCCAAATATATCTAAGTTATATATAAATTGTTGTTCTTTGTGACTATTTTGGACAAAAAACTATTTGGAAAAAATTTGGATGTAGTGTCTTGATTCAAATTAAGATAAAATATATAAGCTGAATGGTCATTTCAGAGGCTTATCCACTTGTACATTCAGCTTATATTTATTGAAGCCATAGTATTTAAAATATTTATTGAATATTCAATAAAGATGTATTTATCAGTTTTATAAAATATTTTTATTACAAGTAGAGCTAATGGAGAAGCATCACTTGAACTATTGCACCGATTTGTCAATTTAACTAATCTCTTTGCCCTTCATTTTTTTTTTTGAGAGGGCATCTCTCATATTTATTGATCAAATGGTTGTTAACAACAATAAAATTCCGTATAGGGGAGTCAATGCCCAATGCACAATCATTAATCCACCCCCAGCCTAATTCTTGTCAGTCTCCAATCTTCTGAAGCATAACGAACAAGTTCTTACATGGTGAACGAATTCTTGCACAGTGAATAAGTTCTTACATGGTGAACAGTACAAGGGCAGTCATCACAGAAACTTTCAGTTTTGATCACGCAATCAGGTCAAATATGAATATTCGTTTGATTTTTATACTTGATTTATATGTGAATCCCACATTTCTCCCTTTATTATTATTATTATTATTTTTTAAATAAAATGCTGAAGTGGTAGGTAGATGCAAGATAAAGGTAGAAAACATAGTTTAGTGTTGTAAGAGAGCAAATGTAGATGATCAGGTGTGTGCCTGTAGACTATGTGATAATCCAAGCTAGACAAGTCTTTGCCCTTCATTTTTCTGTCGGTATGCCAATAAATACATTGTCCTCATTAGAAACTCAAGAATTCTTACATTTAGACAGTTATATTATAATTTTAATATATATATATTATATTATATTTTTTATATTTTAGACTGTATTTTACAGGAGGGAAAATGAAAAAAAAACAATATCTGTTAAAAAGTCTGTATTACAGTAGCCCAACTGCTATAGGAAACAACTCCAAAGCCTCAGTGGCTTAATGTAATATGACTTTTCCCCTGTTCATGTCACAGAGCACGTCATATGTCACAGGCCATGTGACAATCAATGAGTGGGTTCCATGGAAGATAGGCAATTCTCCCCACACTTTTTGGGAAGTTTCCATCTAGTGGCTGTGCCAGCACATAGGATCTCAAAAAATCCCAGACAGAAGGAGGGGGCTGCAAGAGGGTGAGGATTTTGTGGGAAGTTTTATGACCAGACCTGGAGGTGGCATACATCACTCCACCCCCATTCCAATGGCCAGACCTCAGTTATATGACTCTTCTTAACTTCAAGGGATGCCAGGAAGTGTGGTGTAACTGGAAGCCCAGAGAGAACAACAGATTTAGTCAACATCTGGCTAGACTGCCCACAAGTAGGTCCTCTTGGCTTCTGCATTACAAGAACAAATAGAAATATAGATTGTGTTCTTTGAGCAAACTGCCTCTCATTGCCCTGCGATACTAGAATTTCTTGAAGTGTTACTAACATATGTCAACACTAGAGCTTTGCCTGATGACTTCAGTGAAAGATTTTTTTTTAAAGCAGAGATCATTTACAGTATCCTACAAATCTCACACGTCTTGATTTTTTTTTAAAAGGTAAATAATTAAATCATCTGAATGTGTAACTGAGAGTTTTTAAAGACCAAACATGTCTTTGGAATTCTATTTATTTTTCTACTCTGTGGAAAGTGTTATACCTTGCAACCACGGAAAAAGAACTGTTGACCTCTGAGTCACTGTGTCTTAGAGTGAGATGTGTGTACTGGACAGTGGCCGGGGAACCTGTCTCTTTATCAGGTCATTTACTATTGCCATTTGTGTGATTTCAAGCAAACTGTGTAAAGACTCTTAGCTGTTCTAACACCGATAAAATGATTAGGATCCTTTGCACATTTTGTCCTATATCAATGTGTCTCATCTATTTCATTATTTTATTAAATAATGTGCCTCACCTATTTTATTGTAACCACAAGTTTTACCCTATGTGCCTTATTAACACAAACCTCGACTTCCTTTCAGATTTTATTTAAGACCATGGAATCTCCAGACACATACATGATTGCTCTTCCTCTATTTATATTTGAAAAGAAGACATCCCTTAGATGTTGGAATTGACATAACTGACCCCAAATGACAGAGTTCACACAGGAGGGAGGCAATAATAAAAAATAAATAATTGCCCCTGGTCCCTGGTGCCCTTTCATTGTGGAGATGTGGGAGCCTTTGCCCCCTTTTCCCGGGAGAGCCAGGAGATGGAATAATAGAAGTACAAGGGGAAGACCCTGCATTCTCCTGGACTCGTTGGTAAACAATGTCTGCCTGTCTGGCTCTGATCAGCTCCAGACACCACGGTTTTAAAAGACACCGTGACATGCAATCAGTATCCAGGTCAGGGTGACTGGGAGACTGAGAGGTCTAGATTTATATTCTGAAGAAGACATGGCCGAAGGAGACAGACTGCTTCGCTTTGGATTCTATGGGATGTTTACTTAAAAAGAAAAATAGACTCTCTCTGAGTTGTTCCAGAAACATGACTACCAACAACCAACAAATGGTGTCGCTTGGAGGGAGGCCGACTTGAGCTCTGCAGAAGAGCTTTCTAGCAATTAAAGATGTTGAGACTGGAGCCCAGCCTTCCCACCAGGTGGGGACTGCTCCTCGCTGGAGCTCGCCTCCCAGAGGCAGGCGACCATCTCAGCAGGACAGGTACACGCACCTTGCTTTGGGTGAGCTGTGGCAATGGTGCTTTCCAAGGTCTCCTTCAGCTCTAAAATTGGATGACTGAATATAATACCCATTTGAAAATGTAATTTAGTTCAGTGCTTCCTTTAGCCTTTCAAATTTGTTGTCTTTTCTGCCTAATTAATCTGCCTTGATCACCTTTCATTATTTTTCCAGCAGTTGGAATAGAATGAAGAGACTTTGATCCTGCTGAGAATGCCAGTATAAGGGGACAATTCTGAAGCACTCCTTATGACCACAGGAAGCTCCAATGCTCAGCAACATGAGAGTTGGTCCCTGTATTACCAGGCACAATTTGAGTCCATATTTGTAACCAAGGGATTCCTATGTGAGAGTGTGAAATTTCAAGCACAGTAGCAGCCACAAACAAATATGAAAGACTCTTCTCTAAACAATCTTAATCATCTAGATGTTCATAGAAGCAATTAAATCATATGGCAAGGTAATCCATTTAAATATTGCAGAAAAAGAAAGGAGAAAGGAATCTTATATTTCCCCAGGATAATGACGTTACTGGTCATATTTCCAAATAATACTTATTTTTTCCCAAGAAAATCACTTGTTTTCTAGCCTATGAATTAGAAAGATGTGTGGGTTAACCACAAAAATTGTAGCTACAGTAACTAACTCACATCAACACCCATGTGCTGGGTGATGTTGGAGAGGTGAAGGGAGAGGCTGTGAGTCATGGCCCAAGATGCAGTTAGATTCAGGAGTGAAAGCCGATACACTGTATGGGTGAAGCATCCATGCATTCATTCACCCTCTCTCCTCACTGAGGACTCTATATTAGGTAGGGGAACGAGATACATAAATCAGCAATCACATGATCTTTAAAACCACAAAAACAGCAAGATAATGGGGTCAGTTTTAGCATGTTGTGGGGTCTCTATGTAAAGCGTGTATATATATAAAGGTCAATCTGTATTGTATGTTTTTGTCTCTAGAGCTTGAGAGGAATTTTTGGGTCATGAAGATTTGTAAGAATCTCAGTACCATGTCATTGCTGAGAGAGTGCATGTTGGTGAGGAAGTGTGTGTCAGAGGTTCTGGGGCAACTCAGTATCTAGTGGGGGATAGATGTGATGGTGAAAGCCATCAAAACTGGGAGCCTAGTCATTCAAGATGGCCCAGGGTCCAGGGCAGGAATGGCATAAAAGTGGAGAGACAAGGGTAGATTCAAAGACAGTATAAAGAGTCAGGAATTGGGAAAAAATGGAGAAGGAAACTTCAGAATGAGCAGCCTGAGGCATGATAGATCGGAATCTGGAGGGAATATTTTGGTCATCATAAGACTCGTCTTAATCTCTTATGCATATTTATCCTTCTTCAATTGAAGCGCTGTGAGAAACTTAAAGCAATAATGTGCAAAACCCACAGTCTGATTCACAGCAAGATTTCAATTCAAGATCAGATTTCAATGTGAGAATCAGATTTTAGAGCAGCAGTCAGCACTCAGTTGTTCATTTGGTGACTAGAGGGCTAGGACCTCTGTGTGGTTGACCCTGGGCTCCACACTGGGGCTGTCACCGAACACTGAAAGAACTTAGTTTCCATTTCAATGTTTACCACAGTACCTAAGATCGCTCTTGTTCAGTAAAGTTTACATTACTAAAATCAATTTTGTTTTCAACAGGCTTTAACAAAACATTGAAATATTTGGAGATGAAAAAATACATCCTCATGCATCTGACGAGAATGAGCTTTCAATACGTCTTACTGAATATATTTCTTAGTTTAATTGTCCACTTTTCATTTGTCTCTTTTCAATAGCTATCTGAATATTTTCATACTTATTTTAATTAGAAAATGCATTTTGTAGGAAGCTGGGATTTATTCCCAAATAAAATGCTCAATCATACCTTCATGATTTCTTACAGATTTTCAGCTCTGCTTTTTATTTAGGAGGCAGATGTTGACATACATAGGCACAAGCCTTAGTTGCATGATTTCTTCAGTCCTTTTGTTCGAGTTTCTTGAAATACATACCTGCCAAATTTACTGCGCTCTAACCTCTGGGACTTGAAAACAAAGAAGGAATCAAAAAAAGAGTCCTTTTTGTTTCCAGAGCTGTATTGGGCTTTTATTTAGTTGAGGTTTGAGCCCTAAGTGACACTTCCCTAGTATGCATATGTGAGTAATTTGAATGAGAACAAAGAAGTTGATGTTGGTGGAGGTGCCTTGTCACACATCCTCAGCCTTTCATATTTAAAATATTGTCCAAATCTGCAAGAACAATATTGAATCCAATGTTAAGAATGAGCATTTTTTAGTTTGGTTAATTTCAATTCCAGGGGTGAAAGTGTGTGTGTGAGTGTGTGTGTGTGTGTGTGTGTGTGTGTGTGTGTGTATGAGAGAGAGAAACAAGATAAAAAAATAGTAGATGCTTAATGATAGTAGTGGAAAAAATATAGAAATTGATAAGAAAGCAAGCATCCTGGGGTTTGTTTGAATCTGGAAGAGAAGGTAGGGGTGAAACAGATGGGTCATTAGACTTGAGGCTGTGACATTTGGAAGCCAGAGTTGCATTTTCTTTGAAACTGTGAATAAACAGCTGGGAAAAAATCTTAGCATGTTCTTTTCTGATACTGGTTTTATTCCATTTGACTCAGGGCACTGAAAAATAAGTGTGAGTTAAATTGTTTTGCAGCAGTTATTATTGTAGAATGTATTACTTTTAAAGATTTTGATATCTTATATTTGATTTCAATGTAACTGGGATTTAGGTTTATATACAAGCCTATTGAAAGACCAGGAATCTTTCTGAGGTTGTTGTTATGTATGTTGTTACATTAAACCTCCTGGCTTACATTCTGTATCATAGAATAATATTTATGACAAGTGTTTACACAACTGCATAGCATCCTGGTGCTGGAAGGGACTATAGGAATATGGAAATGAACGAAGATCAGACAAATGAGAGCAGGCAAAGCCTATTGTTTCAGAGTTTGTTATAGCAAGGTCGTCAGCCACCATCACTTACAGTTGGCAGGAACTCGAAGGCAGGGAGATGAGTGGGGCGAAAGGGGAGTCTCTGTTATATGCCCCAAGTGGAGGCTGTTGGCATGGGGAAGTTGTGGGCAGCCCAAGTACAAGCAGACATCCTAGATGCCTGGGTAGAAGTGCATATTTGACTGTCTCTGGTGGACCTATGTGGGAACCAGCGGCAAAAATTTAGGATGCTGTCAGTTATTAATCAAGTTCTAACTGTTCTGTGACAATTATTATGCAGTTAATGTTTGGCTTCCTGGATTGGCTGTTAGAGACAGTGGCCTGACTTCCTGTAAGTCCAACTTTCAGATAGTAGGTTGGCTTCCTGGGCTCATTACTGTAGATAATGGGTGAGAGTTCTGTTTTTATATGTCGTCTGGAAATTTTCCATTTGTATATTCAGTCTTTCAGTGATTCTCTGGTCCAAAGGCAGAAAGATTAAATTCATAAAGGACAAATGGCTACAGTTTATTTAAATTAATACTACTTTTTACATATGTGGCTCTGTTTAATTTTTGAAATATTTAAAAATGTAGAATATTATTGGATCCTTCAAACTAAATTAGGGATATCAAACAGGGCTGATATTATCTCCATTTTGTAGTTAAGGTAAAGCAGGCTCCAAGAGGAGAGATGGAGGGCTCAGTGATGTGTCCCCAGCCCCTGAATGTGACCAGGGCTGTGAAGCTGGGCCTCTCAGATCCCTCACCCAGGGCTGCTGTTATCATCCAGCCTGACCCGCAGATTCAGATAATGGGGAACCAAAGTGGGACATTTGTATTACATTCTCTATTTGCATTATTTCACTCCTCAAATTTGATGAGTATTTGCATCTAAATATAAATAAGTCAAAATACAGGTTCTGTGAACCATTTCTGTAATTTTTTTTACTACAGTCTTTCTCAAAGATTCCTTATTTGAATTAAACTTTCAACATGGTGAAGTTTACAACTTGTGATTGTTATGTGATCCGATTTTTGAAAGTACTATTAGGTCTGTGCCACTTTAATACATTTATAACACTCGCTTGGTTCTCTTATTCTATTAGAAGCATTGCATTTCCTGCACACATCAGAAAGATGCCTGAGGAGTTGAGAAACCTACCGAATGAATAAATTAATTCAATACCTACTGAGCAATATGCTAGGTGCTGAAGGCACCCAATGGGAAAAAAAAGCAAAAAATGAAACTCAGTCTCTGCTTTCAGAAAACCCAGATCCTTTTGAGAAGAGCAGATTCACAGAGATGACCATCTCTCAGCACAGGGTGGTGATATGGGTAGGCAAGGCTTCAGAGGGGTCCTAAACTGAGTAGGGCTAAGGAGAATACACTGAACAAACACAGATATAAAGGTATTCAAAACAGGTGAGATAGGAGATACTAGCTATTGGAAACAGTATTGTTTTTGTTGGAGGGTCCAGGAAGGAAGAGGCTACAGCAATTTAGTGGTGTTTCTTGAATTCAGGTGGGAAGTGCTGAAGTTATACAGGGGGGAAGATTGACAGGGTGGAGTATCTTGTGGGTTATAAGAAGGAGCTTAGACATACTTCCGTGGGTAACTGGCTTCTGGAAGGATGTTAGTCAGGTAACATTCAGAACAAGTTTTTATTTTTGTTTGTTTTTGTTTTTAAGTATTCTCTCCATGCATCAGAGAGTTGCTGTCATATCAATTCCCTGCAAAAAACATGGATGTCAAAACAGGAAGTGAGTGACACTGTTAGGAACATCTATTTGAAACATGTCTCTATGTATATGACAGACTAGCTATTACATCAGTTCCCTGAAAAAATGCTCTTCTGAACATACAAGAGGTATCACTCACAAACCATATTTGCTACATGCGTGTTTAAACGCTTCTGTACATGTATTACAGAATGGCTATCACATCCATTCCTGAAAAAACACTTGTCTAGATTTGCATTTTAAACAGATGATTTAGGCAGTATATGGAGCTTATTCCTTGGGGAGTCAAGGACAAAATCTAGGAGACAAGTGGCAGTAATTCAAGGGCTATGACTAGAGTTTGAACCAAAGTAGTTAAAGTAAATATGACACAAAGTTCAACAAAAGGGAAAGCAAGGTATTCAGAAATAAAATCTGCCTAATCTATTGAGTGATAGGTTTGGGGAGCAGCAGTTAAAGAAAGGAGAGTCAAACTTCTAGCTTAGACAGTTGTCTGGACAGGAGGAATTGGGGCCAGTTCAGTGTCTAAATGTTTAATTTGTGTTATCTATGGGGTATCCAGATAGATGCATCCGGCACATGGCTGGAAAAATGACTCTAAAGCTCAGGAGAATGATCCAGGCTTTTGATAAACTATTTAGAAATCACTAACAATCAGGTGAGTGCTAGTTGAATCCTGGTAGATAAAAATCACAGGAAGAGTAGCTATAGAATGAGAATAGTGACTAATTTAGTACCTTTGAGGCAACCAAGATGGAAAGGAGGAAGGGAAGGTATGAATGACACAGAAATGGTGTTAGGCATGGAACATGACACAGGCAGATGGGCCATTAGTGAAGCCAAGAGAATTGATGATATAAATAAGAGAGTAATCAGAGTCATCAAATGGCTTAAAAAATGTCTTCTAAATTTCCCAACAGAAATGCACTGGGTGACTTTAGCAGATGCAGTTTTAGTAGACTGGTTGGGCTGGACTCATGTCATTATAGGCAGGCTAATGAGTGGATGGAAGATGAGGAAATAAAACAAATAAGTGTGAAATGTTTGCTAAGAAGTTTCCTTGAAGATGAGCACAAGGGAAGAGCTATTAATGAAGATTCAGGATCGACTGAGGTTCTCCTCTTCTAATGAGAAAACTACTTCCTCACAGTATTAATTTGAGGAAAAAGTATTAATTTGAGTATTAACAGAGAAAAAGCCCTATGTTATCTCCATTCCTATTAAATGGTGTCATCTCCAATGCAGGTCTAAGTTTCCAATACTATATTGAAAACATTTTGGGAAAGTATTCTTTAATTTTTAAAGGAGTCTGGGGAGGATTTGACTTTCGTTTAACAGAATGCCATTCTGTTAATGCACAGAATCGACAGAGGAGCTCAAGGTCCGGAGCCACAGCACGGAGCCCTTACCAAGGCTGGACAGCAAAGAAAGAGGGCATCATGGGACGTCTCCCAGAGAGCCCATCAAAGCTCAGGAATGGGATGGAACACCAGGGCCACCTGTGGTCACCAGCAGACTGGGAAGATGCTCTGTGAGCCCCACCTTGTTAGCAGGAAATCACAGTTCAGGTAAGAAAGATAGCAAATGATCTCCCAGATGGTAATTCTCCATGCATCTAGAAATTTCTTTTATGCAGTTGTCACATAGAGAATCATAACCACAGATATCTCTGTCTCTATTCTTAAGGAAAGCGTAAAGTAGCTCTTTACACAAAGGGCTCTGATGACCTTTTGTGCCCCTCCACGGAGCCTCATTCACAAGGACCCTAGAGAAGTGGATGGTGCTTCATGGAGCTGTGCAGTGTGGCAACTCTGCCATCTTACAACATCTTGTACTGAATTTCTTCAAACACATCCGGAGGCATTATCTATAGCATTTTTAATGTATGAAGTTTAAGTGATTTTGGGTTTGTGTCTCCATTGCTTCCTAAAAAAGAATTTAGGCAGCTGGGAAAAAATAAGCAATAAGTAAAATTGAAGATAAAAACATAACAAAGGCAATCTGAAGGCAGTAGAGAACATGGAGTCATGGTATCTATGTTCTCTACTGCCTTCTGATGAGCTGAAATCTGTATCTGGACTTTGATCTTGGTACCAAGATCCAAATCTAAGTCAAAAGAGTTAGAACATTTTAATCTAATAGACCTGTAAATTTCACAAGTTGAAATTAAAACATGTGATGTAATTTTCATTGTTATTAGATAAATATTACTAGAATTAATTCTGTAAAAGCAGCATATGTTTGCTTTGAACTGATAAATCTTCATGATGGACTCACAGAGAGCTGTCAATTGAAGTAGATAATAAATACCAAGCAACCTCCTGTGTTTTTCAGGTTTCTATTCTTTAAGAGTGATAGGGTTCTGAAGAAAAGACCAATCTTTTAATGTTCTCAACTGTGCTACTCATCTTGGAAAGCAATTTACATGAATTTAGCCTGTGGTCTCTCTGACAGTCATGCATAAAATTGAGACAGGATGAATGATCTCTGTATTTGGGAAGGGCTGTCTATAGGAGAGTCCCCGGGCAAAGGTAGAACAATTGCTTCCCCAGACTTAAAATGTAACTTAAAGCTTTGGTGATGTTGCCATGTCATGTATCATATGGATGGCAAATTAACAGCATGAGTTCAAATCTTGGAGAAGCATCATTATGTGAATTTAGCAGAAAGTAAAAAATATATTTTTGATAGGCATATGAGAAGAAGATATCTGTGTATTTTGTCAAAAAGAGAAAGAAAAATAAGGAACAGAGATTTTGTAGGGAAAAAAGCTATCTCCCAAAGAATGTTGGCATCATTATTCAATTGGGACTTACGGTTAGTTTTTGACTTATTATTCATATTTTAAAGAATTATCTAAGTATGTGCCAGCTCTATCCAAAACACATGAGCAATATTGGCTCCTACTGTGACTAGAGATATGAAAACAGAGTGCCTGTTATGTAACAGCCACTGTTCTGTGATCTGAGAGCACAATGATGAATAAGGCGTTCTTGCATTTAGATGTTCAAAGTCAAGTATGAGACAAATAGATCATCACAATACAATGTGTTATATACAAATAATATGTGAAACTGAAGATCAATCCATTTTTTCTGGGAGTGTATGATTTGGGCAAGAACAGTCAGAGGCTTTTGGTGGATAAAATAATAATTGCTTGAGGATACTTGAGCTAGAGTTTGAACCATCAAGAGCTGCTCACCGGGGCAATGACGCAGAAGGAAGAAATCTGCCTTCTGGATAAACACCTAAAACATAAGGGGATGGGACCAACTGTTGATGTGAAAAGTGAGGGGAAATTGACTGAAGAAAATGCAAAGTTGGTTGGGACCAGATAGTAAGAATCCTGAAGGACCTTGTATATTAGATAGAAATGCTTTCAGCACAAGTACCAGTGACCAGTGGCTTAAGGGGAAAATGGCCTGTGTTAACTCCCATAGCATCCAGTCTGGAGGTAGGCAGCTCCAGGTGTTTTGCAACTGTTCCATGATGCCACCGATGACCCAGGAAGTCTCCATCTGTCTAACTCTCCCCTTCTGCTCCCCTTGATGACTTTTTCCTTATCGTGATCTATGACATTTTGGGCATCATGCCTCTGCAGACATTTTCCGCTAGTTGGTCAAAACTGGGAAACATGTCCTCTGGACCAATTATTGTGTGAGGGGAAATGAATTTCCATGAGCTTAGAGAGGGCTCTTTTTTTCTTAAATCGGGGGGCCTTTGACTTGAATCTGGAAATTAAATCATCAGTCCGTGTTCAGAGATGAGGGGAAATGATGTTACATAAGCAATGGGCAGTATCTGCCACACCATGGTTAGGTTTTGAGTGTTATTTAGTGGACATTTTATATCCATTTAAATATTTTTTAAGATAGGTGTAATGTAATTCAGTTTTCATCACAAAAGATCCAGCGATGACTCTAAGAATGGTTGACTGGGAGGCAGTCAATACAAGATATAGAACAAGCTTTAGGTGAGAAAGTCAGGACTCAAATGTTGATTCTGTGCTCTGGGATATCTAATTGAGAATATAGTAAACAGCTGCAAGTACAGGTCTGGAGTTGAGACTTATTGGTACTGGAGACTGAGCCTAGAGACTTTTGGAGTGGTGAGAACCCTAAGACTGGGTGATTCTCAACTAGAAGGGCAGGATACTGAATCTGGAGGGGGAATCCAGATTCCAGATTCAAAGTGTGAGCAAAGGAAAAAACCTGTGAGATCAACAGAAATGGAACAATTAGATGTTCCACATGTAAGCTTTTACTGAACACTTAGTAAGTTGCGTAAAAATAGGTCAGCTGTGATATGTCTTGGCACTTTGAAATGAATCTTTCAAGAAATGCAGAGTGCAAATATAATTTATAGCATACTTTTACTTTCTTCCACTGCAAACTCCTGAGGCCACTCTCATGTTTTATGGCATCTAAAATCTTCTTTCCTGGTTTTTTCAGCTCTGTTTGTAGAGCAGTAAATGGTCTACTGAACAGGGGAAATGACATAAATATCTTCAACCCCTCACGCTCTTCATCTTAGATTATGAAGGAGGCAGACAGAAGGGGAAGAAGAAAAGAGCTCTGTTACACCTTTAATAAAGACATTTTTGTATGCATATTGGAAGAAATAGGATGTATAAGGGCAAATGTCAAGTCATATAGATAATGCTAGTGCAAGTTAGGGATTCTTATGTGAAAGCAAACCTGTCAACATGAACACTCAAAAGAGCGTTTCAATTACTTGAACTCCCAAATAAACCATTGCAAGTGTATCCATCGAGGGGCTACCCTTATACCAGTTTTGAGGGAGAAAAGGAGAATAGGAAAATGTTTGTTATGTTTGTAGTTTTTATTTTTCTGTAAAGAAAGATCCTAAAATGTGCCAATTCTGTACTAGAAAATGTCAGTTCCACTAGCAAAAATATATAAAATGAGACTATCTTAAGTTCCCTCACCTTTTGTGTTTGAAACAAATGATGCACCCCTTCAAGAATACTCCTCAGTGAGATGGCCTTGGTCCAGAAAAGACAAATAACCAGTGAGGAGAGCATTTTGGAATGAAAGAGAGTTCAGTCAGAATTTACTCTTTGTCCTTCCCTTCACACACTGTCTTCATTATCGTCTCCTCGCCCGTGGGCCACTGGGCCACTCAACTACGAATCCCCCACGCGAAACTCTAGAAATGCAACTGACAAGCCTCCTTCCTGAGCAGCCAAGGGACCCAGCTCCACACCCGACACCCCAGAGGAGGGAGGGGTTCACCCGGTCCTCCTCGTGAATCCCCCCGACCTCTGCCAACTTTCTGCCTCTGTTTTTTTCTTTCTTTCACACACACACACACACACACACACACACACCAAATGCTACCTCCTCGTGAATCCCCCCAACCTCTGCCAACTTTCTGCCTGTTTTTTTCTTTCTTTCACACACACACACACACACACACACACACACACACACACACACACACACACACACACCACACACACACACACACACACACACACACACACACACACACACCCCAAATGCTACCAGTCACAGACTCTTGCTTTACAAGAAGTAGTTTAGCCCCTTGAAATGGTTGTTCCTTACAGCTCTTCTGAGGAATGGAGGAATTGCTGAAGTGAAGCGAGGGGATGTGTCAGGAGATCTCAGTTCTAATTAACGGAGCCACTGGTTGCTGTGGTCTTTATTAAAGGCACAGTTGTTTAGTAAATCAGAGATTCCCCAGAGGGTGATTCTTGAAGGAGGTGGAGGACTGGAACCCACATGCCCAAGAAAATAATGGGAAAAAGCAGAAATTATGCAAATAAATATAGTACTAACAAAAATTCAGATCTCCACCACTGAATCAATCAATCCATGGTTTCCAAGCAGCTTATATCTAACTCTGCAGTGGTTTCTGGGGAAGAAAGATGCACACACACAGATGCACACACAGATGCATACACACATACACACATGCTTGTACACACACACAGCATGTACTATATAAAACAGGTTCTGCCACTCAAAAAATCTATACTTCTTTATGACACAAAACTATTAACCATAAATTAATTAATTAGGTCATAATTAAATATATTATATTCATGATTATATATTATTGTTTACTATATACTTAATATCATTCAGAAAAGAGAAAATTAGTGTGGCTTGAAAAAGGATAGAGGGCTTAATGGGAGATATTGAGTTTTAAACCAAGATTATAGCAGGTCTTTAAAAGTTCGTTTATTATTATTATTGAATAGGAATAGATAGAGAACTTTCCACATGGGTGAAGAAGGTAGACAAAGGCTGAGGCAGACCTCTCCAGGTGCCCTGGCCAGGCCAGCCTGACTGAAGAAGTATTTTTGAAAGTAAACTCAGAAAGTTTTGGCTTAATCCTACATAGAACGATCTTAAAAGACCTCAGCTTCTGTGTGTCCATCCTTGTGTTTTTCTGCTGTTCTGAGAAGGCCTGCCCTGGGCTGCAAGCTGAGATGCCTAGAACATAGGCAGGTAGCATTAGTGAGTGAATTAGGAGGGGACCTCCTTCAAAACAGGCATGTTTTAACTGCACATTTCATACATACTTCTTCACTCCACCAAGAAAATAATTGCCCCATTTTTTGAAACTTGAAGCCCTTTTGTTCTAAGTTACACATTTCCATACTTGTTAGAAGCTTAGACATGGGAAAATATTTCTTCATTGCAAAGAAAATCCATTACATATTAGCAAACATCAGGGCTGAATGATGCAAATGCAGGTGACCTGGAAAAACAGGGACATCTCAAGGGCAGAAGCTCCTTAGTACCAGCTGATTCTGGCCATGAGAAATACCCACCCACAATCCCCAGATTTAATTCTATCATGTGAAATCTCCCAGTTTTTAAATACAGCTCAGTTTTCAGAAAATATTGAATCAAATCATTTACTTCTTTGGCTAGGTAATGCAAGGGCTGACAATTTGCATTTTCTGGTTTGTAGAATCAAGTGATGCCCATTCCATTCAGTGAAGACATGGCATTGACCCTGAAGCACAGGGTGGTTGGGTTATAGTAGAAGCAGCAGGAGCCAGGAGACATCCTGCTCTCCCAGCTTTATTTTCTAGGAGCTGCAGCTCTTTGAGAAGGCTATGCCGAGGGTAAGATGGGGTATTAGGAGAGGCATGTGGCCTTTGATGATCAGAAGGGATTTCTGAACTCTCAAAGAGGAAGACAGGCCTGGCATTCCCTGAATAGTAAGGACCAGCAGCCTATGAACCCACGGCATCCTGGCAAAGTGGCCAGCATCTCACTGGGAGGGAGGACGGGTGCAGTAGACTTTGTATAGGGCTTTTGGTGAGGCTGGACATTAGGCTGTATGCCAAAATACAGAACTCAGTACTTTAAGAGGCTCTCTATGCTTGGAAAACAGAACCCTGTACTCTCAGGTGGACTGAACACCGGAAGAGATCTTATATAGTCTGCACAGCAGTTCTAGGCCTTTTCATGACCCATTGCAGGAAAGCATTTTCCACCACCATTCATGAGTCAGTCCTTCATATCCAAAAGGAGTCCTGGGCACACAGTTTCACAGAAGTAAAGACAGATATGGATTTGATTTCATTTAATGAACACAAAGAAATACAGCCTTTCTTGCATACCACATTTGCAGAATAAATTTTATACAAATTCTAATACATGCATAAAGTATAATACAGTGGCTGAGCACTGAGGTTTGGGCATCCAGCAGATCTAGATTTAAATCTAAATTCTATTTTATTTGTGATTACATGTCCCTTCATCTCTCTGAGCTTCATTTATAAAAGATGGATGAAAATGGTACCTAACTCATAAATACTATTGAGAATTAAAGTTGAGAATTAAATGAGATAACATATTAACACACTTAGTGTGGTGTCTGGAACACAGTAATTATTAAATAAATACTAATCATCGTTAGGATTCCAGATACCTTCGCAGATATCTTTGCAACAGAGCCAGGCGAGCCTCTGGTCTGGGGCAATGTAGGCATCTGAGCAGGCCCTGAACTGAGCAGGATTTAGACAGAGGGGGCAGGAAGAGAGACATGCATCAAAGCAGCCATGGGTCGTTTTGCTGGGGATGGTGAGATCTCCGGCCCCCACATGGTGCTGAGCACACCCACACCCCAAACTATGGCTCATAAATCATTTGGAGCCCTAATTCATATTCTAATCATATAATTTAAGATTGGAAAGACCACAAATATATTAGGGCATGAGCTGAAGGCCTAGAGTGGATACCCACGAAGGATGGGGGCCATTGAATATAAGCAGCACAAAACTGGGATTTAGGAAAGGGAACTGCAATGGAATCCAAGAGTGTAGTCTTTGGATAGTGAATTTTTACCAGTTGATTTATAAGGAAGATGCTTTCCTCTTGAAAATTCTGAAACATGTTTACTGTACTTTACTTGGTAATGCTGGAGTCACTGGCTAGTTTTGCTGATAAACGTCCTGGAAGCTCTAACTCAATAGCATTCATGATTCAGTCCTTCATACTTGAGAAGAGTCCCATGCACACAAACCTAGAGAAGTGAAAAACAGGTGAGCAGTGTAGCTGGGCAGCAGGACTGGGAACTGAGGTACAGTATTTATGACAACAATTCCTGGCAAACCGTAATAAATCCATGTAGTTTTCTCTCCCCCACCCCCACCTCACCACCTTCCTTTTCTGTGCAACCAACTCATGCTTTGCAACAATGTTAATAAATTAATATTTTGGTGGCAAAGACTTGAGGAAATTACGTAACATACTGTGCTCTGATTTCTCTATCCATACAGAAAAGATAAAAGAAATGTCACAGCGTAGGTCTTTATGAGGATTAAATTTAAAAATGCATAGAAATGCCTAGTATAAAGCTGGCTTATGATAGCTAGTAGACCAAAGTTTATTCTGTTAGCATTCAATTTTACTGCAGAAGTCTCTGATTTTTTTTTTCTAAGACCAAGACTGAAACATTTCCTTTGGAAAGCTCTGCTCATTGCAAATATAATATAAGGTTTTCTTCAGCTACACATAATATAACTGGTCATAGGGCTACTATTCATGCAACAGCCTGTGCTTTGTTTATTTGCACATTTTCCAATCAAGATTTTTAGGACAGTGTGATGGCCGTTTTTGGATCCCTTTGAGTTTGCATTTATTAAATTTAAAGAAAGGGACAGATGCAGGGTTTAAAACTTGGTTGCTGTATTGTGCAAAGTTATGAAAAAGTAATCTTAATCTCTCTCAGTGTTTCTGTTCTGTTTGATGGTGAGAATGGAATTTAAAATCATCTTGGCAAGGATGTGGAAATCACATGAAAATTTGATATCCCCCAATGTATACATTTTCCTTAATAATAGTCAACTTAATCTTCATCCATCCATTTGTTTGTTCGTTCGTTCATTCACTCATTCATTCATTCATTCCCTTTGTGTTTATTTTCTAAGAAATACTTAGTCAGCATCTACTCTGTGCTATGCAGGGGCTAGGCAGGGGTGCAGGTGTGCAACGTAAATATGGCCAGCTGGACCCTGTACTCTCAGAGCACCTAGTCTAGCAAGGAAGACAGGAACAAAAATACAGATTCTTATAAGTGTTATGGAGAGGAAATACTTGATTTATTTTCTGGCTAAAAGGAAGGCATTTCAGGCAAGTTTCCTAAAGAAAGTGGTATTTAATTTGAGACTAGCATGACACGCTGGAGCTCGACAAGGAAGAGGGGATTGAGTGTTCCCTGCAGCTCACTTACTGAGGTGTGGATGAAAAAGATTTATTTTTGGAACTTGATTAGTGTTAAACATTTTAATATGCTACATGATTCCCAAACTATTTCCTCTTCTCTTTCCTCCATTTCTTCATGTGGACTGGCAGCTTTGGGATGCTATTATGGCAGTAATGGTCCCAAGTACTCCCCTCTCCCTGTATTCACGCCCATTGCAATGTGCTTTTTGTAGCTCGTTATCAAGAGTAAGGCCTATTTCCTGCCCCTTGAACCTGGGTTGGCCTTATGTCTTGCATTGACCAATAGAATGAGATGCAAGTGACTTTGGGCCAATTCTGGGCCCCAGCCTCAAGAGGCCGTGAGGGCTGGCTCTTTTCCAACCCTTGCGAGGCAGTGCACCATGTAAGCAAACTGGAGCTAGCCAGTTGGACAATGAGACACATGTAGAACAGAGCCGACAGCCCTCAGCCGGCCAACCCCCAAACACGGAAGAGAGCGCAGGATGACATAGCAGGAACACCTGGATGGCCCACAGCCGACTACAGACAGACAAGTGAGCTCAGCCCAAGCCCAGAGGAACCACCAGCTGATCCATGCATTCGTGAACAAAACTAAATGAGCGTCATTTTAAGTCACTGAGTTGGGGCGTAGTGTGACATATAAGTAACTGATAGAAATACCCTGGTCTATTTGAATTTTGCTGGCTTTCCCTCAAATAGAAATGCCTTGCTATTATGACCTCATGAGTAGAGCATGCTCACTGAGAAATGAACAGTCAGGAACATCCACCCTCCCGTCTTTTTCCTCACCATCTCACTTTTCAAAGCATCACTTTTCACTGTCACAGTTGCGTCATTTAGGGCCTGTGTATTGCTAAGCACCTCGAGGTCTCCTATATTTATTTTTACTATGCAACAGGAGCAAGAAGTCACTCTGGAAGAGTTCAGGCCTCTACTGTAGTTTGGGCTCCGCTGTAGAAGACTGACTAACTTCCTGCTTGGCTCCACATCAGCCCCAGGCAGCTGGGGGCTTCAGTGTCTGTGACCCTCCAGGCTGCCATTCTGTACCATCAGCTCAGGCAGCGGAAGAGTTTTGCACATCTGCTCTCCTTCGCAGTCATAATTGGGTGCTTGCTTATTTCCTCAGGGAGCATTGGCCAGATCCCAGTTGCTAGGTTCTGCTTAGCATTTTACACACTAGAGTTGGACTCTCCCTTTCTGAATTCTAGTAGTGAACACATAACAGAATTCTCATTTGGACAGTCCTTAGAGGGTGATGCAAGCCATATCCCCAGTAGCCCCACTTTTATGTCTCTGTGGAAAACTGTTAACTTCTGCCTGCTAGAATTTGCATTCATCAGAGAAATAGTTTTGTTTGTATTTCTCCTGATACTGGTGATACAGCTTTGAGAAACAACCAGAGAAGGAGAACTTGGAATGAGTTAATCATTTTAAATAGCCAAAGTATATCTTTATAGGGTTCAAATGTAAATAAACAGGGTATAAAATGTGGAAGGCTAATTTAAAAAAATGATAGTAAGCCATGACTGTCACGTTCCAAGGCAAAAAGCAGGACCATGGAAGCAGAATTTGCAAAAAGGAAGTGATCAAAATGAATTTTTCTGTCCTTAACTGAACTATCATCTCTAGCCTCAGAAAATGGTTACAAGCTAAGAGGCTAGACACAAGGTATTAGAAATTTGTGATAGAGTTTGTACGTGTGTGTGTACATGTGTGTATGATGAATCTCCATCCATGACAGAGGAGGGATGAGAAGTGAGAAGCATCTCCCCCAGTGGAAAATAAAGTGAGAGACTTTAGTGGGACCTGGAAATCTTATTTGTTTTCATCATTGGAGGCATATGTAAAAAAAAAGTATCAGCGGTTAGGTAAATGACCTATGACCACAGAGCAGAAAGTTGCTTGGCAAGTTACTCCAGCCACTGGTGATGGGTTAAAGATGTGGGCCAAGTGTGCCCCCCATGGACCCAATTAGGCCATGGAGAGCAACCCTGGAGGTGGCTTACGTCATGTGGCTGCCCAGAGCTACAAGGACTCTCGGTGCAAGGTCAAGGTGCACTACGGGATGCCCAGTAGACAGACAGCAAGGAGATCTCCAGGTGGAGATCACGGGAGGCCTTCAGGGTCACGTGAAAGCAGCCCCAGAGTGATAGGTGTTCACCTCTCTTTCTGTCCCTGCCACAGAGCGAAATGCCAGTACATGCTAGTGCCAGTCAAGACCTTTCCCATGCCCTCTCTCTTCCCCTCATCCTATCTCTGCCCCTGTGGGGGCAAACACAGAAGGGACTAAGTGGGGGGGCCATCTCCTCTGTGTGCTATTTAGCAGGGCTAAATAGGTGAAGGAGAGAAGTGTTTTCTTGAAATAAAGTTCCAATGGTAGTTAAAGCAAGGAGCTAGGCTTTTAAATTACTTCCAAAAGACATTCTGGGACTTCAAGAAATTGAAGGATTTTTAATTATCAAAATGCAAAGGAAAAGCTCTGGGACTTGGCCTAGGGTTCATCCAAAGGGCAAGAAGAACTGCCACCCCCACCCCCACCCCAACCCCACCACCAGGTAGTTGGAACTGTTTGTGGGGAGCAAAGAATGACTGTTTTCTGGTTGTATCTAAGGTCTTCCATGTTCAGATTGTGTCTAAGGTCTTCCATGTTCAAATTAACAGCTAAATGAACAAGTTTAAGGAAAGTAGGATCTTACATAATGACAAAATTTGCTGTAAGATGATTTCAAATTATATTTACCCTGAATTATGAAATTTAAGTTTATCCCCTTTGTGGATCATCTTTGAGCCATTTAAAATTATGTGACTGAACTGAAGCTCATGAGAAATCAAATATATTATGTAGACTTTTGATGAATAGCAGATTCGAGTGGATTTCAGGTTCCTGATCCATACTGCCACATTTTCCCCATGATTTAATTAGGTTGGGGTTCCCTGTTCCCACCTCCATGATCATGAATTCATTCATTTATTCAGCCATTCTATTCACTTCTTCTATTTTTTCCAATCTTAAGTTCTAAACATTGAGCACGTGCCAATGGGGGTGGCAGCTGCTAATCACAAAGGTTAAAAATGTAATTACAATCTGTGACAAAAGCCCTGGACCAAGGAAAATGACACCATACACTCTGTGGACTCTGTTACATGACTTCCTGACAACATGGAAACTGAGATGTCAGGTGAATTAGGAGAAAGAGCGATCCAAGGAGAGGACCAGGAGGTGCAGTGACCCGGTGACGCTAGGATGTGTGTGGGAGAGTGGCTGGGAGGAGGAGAGCAGGGTAGCATGGCGAGTGGGGAAGCCTAGTGCCTGGCAAGGGCTGGCCGAGCTGGCCACATCGGTGATTCGGGTCTAACCTAAAAATGACAGGAAACCATTTATGGATTTTAAACTCAGGGTTTGTGTGAACTGATTTACAAAGCCAGCTAATGTATTATCATCTTAAACCAAGGGAAGCAGAATTACAAAGACAAATATGTTGCCCCAAATAACCTGCCTCATAAATCCAAAGTAGAAATGTTTTCTCTGCTCTCCAGCCCATGAACTTTCTCTGTTCCTATAACTAATGGAGAGATACTTGTAACTGATTGTTTTGATATAGCTAAAAACTGATTCTAGAGAACCTAAGTGCTCAGTTGTCTTTTCCCCTAAAAAATAGCGCTGATGGTGTCTGCCTTCAAGGAGCTTCTGCACCTATGATGGGGATGGTTTTTTTACAGCAAGAAGGCATTTTTGCCCCCTGATTCAATAAGACAGGACACACTAGACTTTGTTTTTCCATAGTTGATGGGATTTTTTTCTAAACTGCTTATTTTCTTTTTCCTATTTTTTTTTTTTTTTTAGCAAGATTGTTTGTTAAAGTTACAGGAGCAGTTGAGAATCAAGGAATTTGGTGACATTAACTGTTATGTATGTGTGTTTAAAGCCATGTACGGGTTTTAAGCTTGGGTCTTACTTGGTTTAGTTTTCAAAGTCTGATACTTATTTCATATGCTATATATAATTATATGTGTGAGACACACACACACACACACACACACACTCCCTTAAACTTAATTTCTACTAAACATGGGCATAGCCCTTGAGATTATATCCTATACTACACCATAAAACTGTTGGAAAGAATGCAACTGGTTAGTAATTCATTCTTGTTGAAGAAATTCTAAATATCCAACTACTCTCTGATTCTCTTGGGGAAAAATAATTAACCAGGCATAAGCAATTCAGAAAACGCAGAAGGTGACTTCATCTTACTTGCCTGTCAATAGATTAATCCTGGTTAAGAACCGTGATCACAATGCGCAGGCTCAAATTCTGACGGTAGTGCCAGCTCCTTGTGTCTTTCACGGCAGGAAACCTGGCCCCACCCTGTGCCCTCTGTGCCAAGAGTCCTCCCTGACATTGGTCCTAGTTGGCAGCTGTTGGCTTTCTTTGGAAAGGCCCTGCAGGTACGATGCACCAACAGTATTCACAGAGAATGCCTGTTTCGGTGAAAAGCCATAAAAGACATTATAAAGAAGAAGGTTCAGACTTAATGCTGGACATTTACAGGGACTCGTTCTGGAATCTTTGTAAACCGACGAGGATACATGTCAAATAATATTTGCACTGCCATCTACTGTTCAAGACAGGCACTGCAATTTCCTCTTTTTTTAAACATTAAAATCAACAGAAGTCTATTCTGTATTTTGGAAATTTGGGAAAGGTAAAGAAATGGAGGAAAAGTTTTTTTTTTAAAAGAGAAATGTATAAATAATTCATCTTACACTGGCTTCATTCTTTAAAATGTGGTTTAAACTAATTCATTCAATAAGCACTTCGTGAATGTTTACCAGGGATCAGTTATCATGTTACTCAGGAGAAATACAGTGCGGAATGAGATAGACAGGAAGCCTGTCCTCACCGAGCATACAGGTTAGTATAGGAGGAAAAGAAAGGAAGGGGGAAGGAATAAGTACACCAGAGAGAGTGGAGTGGCATGATTAAGCGCCTAGAATGAAAGAAGAGGTGCGGGACTTTAAGAGAACTCAGTGCACTATGGCGGCGGCAAGACTAGAGATGACCTGATTATGTAAGCTGAGCCATGTGTTCCACTGTGAGGAGCCAGTTTAGATTCTATGGTATTATAAGAAGAGCAGATGAAAGATCAGATTCACCTTTTAATAGTAAAACCAGCTAACATTTCTTGAGCTCTTATTACATATACATCAATGAGGTGAAATCTACATTTATTATCTTATTTTATTCTTACAATAATTTTATGAAGTAGGTACATTTATTTCTCCCATTTTACCTGTGGACAAACAGAAGCTTAGAGTGGTCAAGTAAATCGTCCATGGTCGTTCAGCTAATAAGGGATGAGAGGGTAGCAGCCCTCATTCAAAAATAAAGCTGTTTCTCAGGACCTCTAGCCAAAGTATGAAGACAGCTCTCATTGACTGACTTGTATCACATGTCCACCCCTGAACCAATCAGTGAGGCCAAGGGGTTAGAATGATGGACCGGATGGACCTGAGTCACATGGCTACTTCTGCAGCTGGAGTTCAGGCAGCCCCTGCAATGGAACCATAAAAACTGAGATTATTGATGATATTATCTCCAAAGAAAATTCAAACTACTGTTCTAGGAAAAAGAAAAAAAAAAAGAGTCAATGGGTTCTGGACAGGTGAAAATGACAGATGACCATTACCCCCTAGCCCCATAAATTAAATTTTTTAAAATATAGTTTTGCCGTGTTTAACCATTTACTACCAAAACTTTTGCCAACAATTTCATAAAATTTTAGCAAATAGCAAACTTGAGTTGTGCCTGATCCTACCAACATTGTTATAGAAAATGCACAAAAAGCAGACCTGAAAGGAGTTTTAAAAGTAGTGTGACTTTTTTAAACTAGTTCATGATCAATCAAAAATATTTTTGAAGTCGTGGCAATTGTCCCAATAGATTTCATTTATGAATATGAAAGAATCAATGAATAAATCTTGAAGTTTGCTTTTTTATTATAAGTGATGAAAAAATGCCCTGAGAATGTGGATGTTTTCCCTTAGGTCTCATGGGCAGGCTGTAGCTTTTCTTGGGCATTGCTATTGGGATTTTTCTAGGGCAGTATTTTAAAATCGGTGGTTCTCAAATCTCCTGGAGTTTCAAAGTTTTTCCCACATTTCATGATATTTTCTTTGGTTTCAAGTTTTGTGTTTTAAATAACTCCACTGGCAAATCAGTTGTATAAAAAGTTACCTTTTTCAGAAAACTCTTTGGGGATTCAGAGTTTGTATAAAGCAACAGTTCTCAAACTCTTTAGTTTTGGGACCCCTTATGGTCTTAAAAATTATTGAGAATCCTGAAGAGCTTTTCTTTTTTGTGAGTAAAGTGTAACAGGATTACTCATATCAGAAATTAAAATTGTGAATTAAAAAGTTATCTATTCATTAAAATAAACCCATTATATATTAATAGAATAAACATTTTTTCATGAAAAATAACTATTTTCCAAAACTGTAACAAGTGGTCAGCAGATTGAGATTGTTTTACATGTTTGTAAATCTCTTTAATGTCTGGCTTAATAGAACATAGATTCTCGTATCTGCTTTGCACTGAATCAGTTCTGGATTCAATCAGATATATTGTTTTGGTGAAAATATATGAAGGAAATCTGGCTTTGTATAGATGCGTAATTGAAAAGGGAGAATATTTTAATAGCCTTTTCATATAATTGTGGATATTCTTCTTTTATACTCTTCCCAAACTCAACAAATAGTTTCATAAGGGTTAGTTACATGTCCATAAACTCATCATGTTCTGTTACATTAAAATCCATTGGTCTAACTTGCACTTTCAATGGATCTTTTTCCCATGCATGATTTATAAGATCATGCTATAGAAAATATCCATTCACTAAGTCATGCAAATCTTCCATATGTTAACACATTTTGCTATAAAAATCAATACAGCACATTAATTAATATCAGCACTGATATCCTAAGAAAAGTCCTTGAAGTATTAGAATGCTGTCAAGCTCACAGTGGTGGATACAAGCTTTTCAAAATTTTTGCTTGACAGCTCAAATTTATCATTGTCAACAAATCCTGTCAGTTGTCTCATTAAAGCAATAAGCTCATTTCATTCATTTCTGAGAAAATGTCTTACCAAATATCCAAGTCTATGTAGCAGTGAAAAATACATGATTACTAGTATAGCTTGATGCTGTAGCTTTGATGTGCTAAGGTAACAGCAGCAGATTTATCCATCATTGTTTTTGGACTTTCAATGCATTTGTCAATACAGTGTGAAAGGCAAATAACACCTTACTTAGTATTTGTATGAAAATAGTTTTGACTTCATGTCCTCACTTCCGCAATGGGTCTTAGAAATCTCCAGAAGTTCTGCTGTAGGGTGAAAAGACATGACTGTTACTGGAGATCAGACTGAAATCTCCAGCCGCAGTGGATTTGACCATGTATGGTATTTGATTAGTCTTCTTTCTAGACACATATATTGCTTAATTTATGCCTATAACAGGCATTGAGTGGTTCAAGGCAGAAGCACAAAGACCATGACTATTGAAACAGAATATGGTATCAGGGCCATAAAAATTAGAATATCTGGTCATATTTTGTCTCAGGATAGTTTGTTCTTTAACAAACCACAAAAACCATGGTATAAAGAGGATATATCACTAGTGTCATGTCCAGTTTTAATTTTCACTTATTAGGAATAGAGTTTTCACATTAATAAGGTAGGTGATATAGAAAATTTAAGCCAGGATTCTACTTCATTTTGTCAGTTAGAAACAAAGCATAACAGGTTTCAAAAATAGGTGAAATGGTTTTTGTCATATATTTATTTCTAATATCCAATGATAAAGGGATTTTATTCTGTTCTGTTTGTTTATTCTATTTTTGATACCATGACACAAAGTGAAATTTCTCACCCCGTGGTAATATACATTTGATCCTGATACAAATCATAGTATCTCTTTTCAAATTTATATCTTGACAGATGGATTTTCTTTATGCAATGATTTTAAAGATAATTAAGAAGCACATATTTCCTATTAAATAGGTAAAATGTGTTGCTTTATACACACATACCTTAATTTTCTTTTCATGTAAAATAAAGTATTTTTTTAAAACAAAAGTACATTTTCATATTCAGCTGAAGTGATGAAGATCCTAAGGGTGTTTCTGAAATTGTACATTAGAATACAAGAGGCCGTCAAATAAAATAAAATAAAAACTGTTAATGCTCTGCTATGCTATGTTGTCATGTAAGGAACCAGCCATATATTGCAGCATCTCGGGCATCCCTATGTGATAAGCAGTATTATTTATATTCTCTCTACATAAGAAAGTGGAAGACAAGGAAAATCCCAGTTAGTCAGATAGAGAAAGCATACAGAGGGCACTCCTAACTCCATATGCATGTGATTCGCTTTGTCTTCTAAACAGTGGGTCCTATAGTTCTCCATGTCCATCACTGGATCATAAATCCTACCCATCACATGGCTGCCTCGCTTCTCTCTGGTTTTTAAGTCTTCACCAGAATTCTAGTATTCCTGAAATGAATTAACAATTACTTTAGCATCAGTAGTTTTACTATCTGACCCTTCCAAAAACACTAGGATCTTGCTCCATGATTATAGGGCAGTGGGACTCATGGAAAGCTATGTAAGTCTTAGGTGCCTCCTGAGAAGAAAGCTCCATGGAAAGCTGGAGAGAAAGAATTTCTACTCTCAGGGTAGTTTTCCATCCTGCTGATTTTCTTTTTCTGTGGTCACACCAGCAAAATGATCCCAGCAATGATCAGATTTGTTTTATTTTTTCAGCCTTCAAAATCACAACCCCTAGGCCTATGAGCATCTTAGGGATCTATAAAAATATTTGATATTAAAAAAATAGCATCAAAATTCCAAAAGAGACCACCAAATTAGCATTAATGAATATTTAATTAAATCAATACCAAGTTTGACATTAGGTCAACCTAATTAATTATTAAATTTAGTGTTAAAACAATTCCACTACACTTCAAAACAATTTCTAGATTAGACTAATAGAGCAAAAATGTCTGAGTATGCTTGATTGCTGTCTAGAAATCATCATCAACCATGAATTAATTAGGTTATTCACAGTCCGACAATTTTAAAGCAAAATTATAAAATTTCATTCAAATTATATACTGAACAAGTTGCATTTAGTATGAGACAGGAGGGTATTTATTGTATATGTTTGTTGTCATGTATATAGAAGCTTTAAAACAAAGTTTTCGGAATCCATGACATTTTAACATAGTCTTGACAAAATTGCCTCTTAGTGTTAAAACACCAATTTATCTCAGATAGCATATGTGTTATTTCAAAGAAAAGGTCTTCTCCAGAAATGAAAGTAGAGTTTGCAAGAAGCATACTTTGGAATATTAAATAAAGTCCTCTCTGTGGCTTCTCCTCAGCCTTGAGTCATTGAGTGGAAACTTTCAGCAGTATGATTGACTTGGGAAAATCATGATATGTCTCTGCTAGTAAAGAATATTGTGTATTAAAAAAAACAAGATGGAGAAAAGATATGTCTCCTCAGAATTTAAGGGATTTTATTTCTTTGATGCTGGATGAAAGTTTTTTCTTTGGTGAAAAGGCACAAATCTCGTATTGCTGAGTAGATACAGAGGCTGAGAACAGTCATTTGTCTTTGCTTTCTGAAAGCAGAGAGAACTCCGATGCTCCTGATAACAGTGCTGGACACCTGGGAGATGATCTGCTAACAATATCAAGGGACATAATCCTGAACAGAAATTCAGTTCATCTTAAAGCAAAGATGAGAAATGATTGAGAAATGACTACCTTTAAAAAAAACAAAATAAAGTGATCATAGGTTGTATGCACTAAGAATAAAAAGAAAGAACTATTGAGTAACACATTCCAATGGATACTTACTTAGTAAAAACTTTACTATAATGATGAGTTATTATCTTAGAAAAATTTCATGATAATATCTTGATATTGGTTTATTCCAATAAGTTAAAATTAGTTCCTTCCTCCCTCCTTCCCTCCCTGCCTTCCTGCCTTCTTTCTTCCTCTTTTATTCTTTCTTTTCTCATCTCCCACTCTTTCTTTCTTAATCTACTAACCCTTTCTTGTTCACTTTACACTTGATCTTCCCTGAAATTTCACAAACAACATGGGATTGTTACAGACAAGAGTTTACAAAGGAGGGGGGTTTTCCTTGGGTGTAGGAAGGACAGATGCCTTCTAGTTTATAATTAATCTCTTAATGGAATGATGTTCTCTTGGGGGAGGAAAGCTGTATCCTAGATCTCTTTTGAGGGATATGTCCATTGTTTTTGACCCCCCCCCCAAAGCCTTGGCAATTTTCAGATTAGCAAAATTCAGGATGGCAACTTACTATTTTTAGTTCCAGGCTCCTAAGCCTCACTGTTCAATGCAGTGTATTCCCAAAGGTAAGTGAGCAGGAAAAATTATGATGCCACAGCCCTAGAGGATCTCTGAGAGGCCTATAATAGGATTTTCTAGGATTTGGGGGACTTCTTCAGATAATTCTTTTGAATTCAATTCAGTTGAATGTGAGGAACATTCAGTATTTTTTTCCTAGGGAAGGATGGCAAGAACACTTAAATTAAAAAAATAATCTAAGTTTACACAGCTAGTTGAATAGACTCAAAGTCATATCTAAGTCCAAAGCCCATTTATCAATTTTTTTTCACCACTTAAACCAGAAGCACAGGTAAAAGACTATTTGATTTGCCAAGAAAGAGGTTCTTAGTGCTCTTTAATAATTATAATATGGGGGTGAAACCGTTGTTTAGTAGTTGGAAGCAGAGATAGGAGAGGAAAGGGATGTGTGTGTGTGAGTGGGCATCAGCTTGTCTTATTCTGTATCTGTATCTGGTGGCTGTGAGGAGTGGGGAGGACCTCTTGGAAGACAGCTGGCAGAGGCTGAAGTTGGCAGTTAAGAAATCACGTGACATGGACGTAGCAAAGCTCTTTTCTGAAGTGTGTTCATATAGAAATGGCAGGAAGATAGTGTTTCTATGTAGTGGCACAGCCCATTTTTTTTCTGCCAACAGAACTGGGCACATTCCTGCTCTCTGGCATCAGTGTGTCACATCAGTAACTTAGTGATGTAACGCCATGTGAGGCTAATTGTTCAGTGAGTGTAATTGTTAAGTCAAATGTATAAAGAAAGGCTTTCTGAAATGCATTTGTGTATTTGCAATGCAATTATTCACCTTGCTGAGCCTCAGTCTTCTAATCTGTACATTGGGAGCCCTGTGTAACTCTGAAGAGTGTCCTGAGGATTACAGATGATCTAAGTAATTTAAGTATAGCTAGACTATACCAAGCACTCAGAAACAAACAGCTAATATAATAGTTTGGGATAAAAGCACAGATGCCAATTTTTCTTTTTATGACCTCTCCTCTCGTTTATCAAATATCTTCAAATATATCTGAAAATCAGTATACCATAAATTCTATGCATCTTGGTTGAAGAAATTTCCATCCCCAAATTCTGATCTCCAAAGTATCCTGCCAATGACCTATGCAGCTCTTTGGGGATCCTTAAATAGAGGAAGAGGTGGGGAGTGGTTTTTAATTTTGAAAAAAAATGAAAGTCTTAGAAATGGTTATATAATTTATAGGGAATGAAGATAAATTAAAGAAATGTTACAATGAAAACCTGAAAGCAGCCAGCACAGCACAATGATGATGAAAGAAAGAAAGGAGGGACGGAGGAAGGAAAAAGGATGGGGAAAGAAAAGAAAAAAAAGAGAGAAAATAAAAGAAAGAAAATGAAGAGTGTGGAAAAGACATTTTAGGACTTGGGAGACCTATGAACCAAAGCGGAAGCAAAACGCTCCCCGAATGGTCATGTCACTGGCTTTTCCCCATGGGATATTGTTCCTCTAGTAATATAGAAACTAACCCCTAAGGGGGTGAGGTGCACAGGAGAACAAGACCTCTGCTTCCACAATTTGTTTTTTATTCCCAGGAGCTGATCTGCAAATAAAGCTTGTTTTAGACTCCATTGTTATGAAATTATTTCATCACCCGCCAGTTATTAGCAAACATCAGAAACATTTGGTGATTTGAAAGAGCAGGCAGCAGACAAGCAGGGGCTCTGAGAGCCATTCCATGTCTGCAGACATTACTAGACTAATACTTTCTCTCTGGCCGTGTTCACAGAACCGAAAGTAAGCTGCAAGCTGGGCCGGTCTGCGTCCACATCCGGCGTGCCCCCGCCATCAGTTACTCCTCTCAGGCAAGCCAGTGACCTGCAGCAGAGTCAGGTACCACCATCGTTAGCCAGTCGTGATTGACTGCCTGTGATGCGACATGCCAATCGCTTCCCACCTCTGTCTGTCATGTGTTGCTGTAGACAACTTTCGCATTTCCTTTTCTTCTTCTCTGTGTGTATGGGTTGAGGGGATGAGTTGTGGCAGTCTGTGTTTTCATCCAAAAAGGAGTCTTTCTTCCCTGTGATTGGTGAAACTTTCTTTGCTGTCTGTTACCAAATCGTTTTTTGTCTCTGGTTTCCATCCTTCTGTAATATAAATGTAGTAAACTTGTATTATATGTATTGACTTAGTGGTTATTTTTTTAAAATTCTTTCTCCCATGTTTTGTGTATTTTTATACTGTCTCTGAAAATTTATCAACTTTGATAAATTTATCAACTTTGTTTTATGTAGATTTCCTTTTCAATGTTTTGTCCACAACACTTGCACAGATGTTGTCGATGAATTTGTACGTATATTTTAGCTTTTATCCTATTATACTGTAATATTTGTGACTGTTTGATTTTATTTTTATTTAGCTTGGAGCATGATTGTGTGACACTGTGAATGTCGATGTCCTTATAAATCTTGATATACCAAGTCATTTGGATTGAACATGGCAGCTAGTCCTCTTTCTTAGGCCATAAAGACAAATCGAATGACCTGATAATCTAGATATTTACCAAAAGCTGTAGATTAATAAGGCGATCTTTAAATAAATGACTTTTCTCTCTCATACCAATAATATCAGAAATGTCCTCAGAAAGGGGATGTAAGTGTTCATGCATGGTAAATGAAATCTCTATTATCACTGGAGGAAAAAAGATAAGAAATAAAGGCATAAGCTAAAATATCATTTAATCCTTTACAGTAACAATATGTTGCTCTGATGTTCATTTGGGTACATGGTTATAAATGGGGAATTTAGTATGGGGAAAAATCACTACACATAAATGTTTATCTATAACTCACCCAATAGGAATTCAATACATTGACTTAATTTGTAAAGCTTTCTTGTTGTTACTGTTAAGTATTATGGATTTTAAATAGAATAATGTCATCCTGGAGTGGTTTCTCTCTGCTTCCAGATTTAATCACTGCATTCATAAAACTCTTTGAAATAGTAAATTATAAAACTAGGCATGATACCTCTGTGGGAACTGTCCATTACTGATTAACAAATTACATATTCATCAATTATTTAAAATGTCAAGCTATTTAAAAAACATAACCAAGCAGAATAATTGCATTTTTTTCTAATGGGAGACCTGGTGCTTTTTAGTATTTTGGTCTTGCTTAAATGTGCACAGGATGTGATTTATGAATGTATGAAATATCTACAAACACAAGAGATGAGAGGCTTCTCTCAAGGGCATCTCAAGTGTTACTTAGAATTTCTGTGTCTTAATTTAAAATGTTAAATGCCTTCATAAATAAATGTATCCAGTTCAAACACTTTTTGGGTATAAAAGACATAGAAACAATAAGGCAATGAATTAATACATAAATAACACAACCTTATTAAGATAAAGTACCATCCTATTTATTAAAGCTATTTCAAAAATATTACATTTACCAATATTTACAGTTTAAAATATTGTATGCAGAAAGGAGATTATTGTAGCTAATTGGCAGAACATTGCATTAATATAATCTATTTTCCAAGGACATGTACCTTGCATTAACATTGTTCTCAGTTACACAGAGAGGTGTTGTATTCTTTGTTTTTTTATTTTGTTTTTTTCCTAATCATCATTGTTTTACCCTAAACCCCTTTAACTCTCAATGAAAGCAGATTTCTGGTGTAAACTTCCAGAACAGAAACGAGATACAATCTTTGTGCCTTTACCTTATCAGCTCTTTGCTCATCTCTCACCTGATGGAGCATTCTTTATTCTTCAAAATATAACAATCTAAGAGAGCCCCATTGCTTATGGGCCATTAGTTCCCTTGGTGACCAGCAGAAGTTCTGGCACACAGCCATATGGTAGATGAGCTGTCAGGGCTGGGAATTAAAGGCTGGTCTCTGAGTCTCTCTTCTGACTGGTTGTAATATTCACCTATTCGTCTACTCTAGAACTTAAGGGATGAGCATGGCTCTGAAGAACCTTGCTGAGCATTCCTATAACAGCACTGAACCAAAGTCAGTAGATACCATTGAAGATCCTCTTTTCACCAGGCTCTTGACTGAGATGTCTCTTTCCTCTCCTTTGCTCAGTAACCCAAGGCAATGGGGAAAGACATTTAAACATATTGACTCTAAGAGTGAATATTCATACGCCAGCTAGGGTAGGGAACACCCAGCATTACCAAATAAATGATCACCCTAGTTATTTTTTGAAAAGTTTCTCCACCATTAGAATTTTTAAATCTAGTAATTATTACAACTCAGAATGCTTAACAGGAGGTATTCGATAATAGAACTCTTGCTAGAAATCAGGGAAAACCATGTCATATATTTAAAACAAACAAAAGCAATCACTAACCCTGATGGTGCTCATAAACTGAGGACTCTGGCTTTAGGAAGGCTCTGCCATTTCAGCCACCTTAAGGGACATCACGGCTTGTTCAGAAGGAACTGTGTTTTCTTTCAGCTCATTTGTTCCTATCCTTACTTCTTTTCAAGCCACTGTTTTCACTTACCACTTCACGTCATGGCTGGTTGGAGCTTTCTAAGGAGTGCTGCAAGAGTAATAACAGAAGTGCTGGACATTGCTTCAGCAGAGATGTGGAGGTGACCCAAAGTGCCTGACCCCACCCCCAGTAGCCTAGGCCAATGATGACTACACACCTCCAGAGAATGTAGACACAGTAGTTACTGACCGACACACAGAGGAGCCTAGGGCCAATAGTGACGGCCAACCATAACGTCTGTTTGGTGTTTCAGTCTGTTTTGACTTCAGGTAACTACAGCAGACGCAAGATTGGTATGAATATATAACCTCATCTGACTAGAAGTTCAAAATACCTAAGAGAAAATGGGACACTCAGGAAAAATGTATGCGTTCTAAAGTATTTAGAGTTTGTTCCACACCACATAATATCCTCTTAAACTCAGAAAGATGGAAAACAGATGCTTTTCTTTCTGAATTCACCCTGGAATAAATGGACTAGACCTGGGGCAACACACTCCCTTGGAATTTTATTGCAATACATATTTTTTGGCATTTGTCGTAATGCAAATCTTTGGGAATTAGACTGAATTCTGAGTCTGCCATGAGAAAGCTGTTTCCTTAGCTTTAGAAGTAAAACTATAAAAGTCAGGTATTGAACTTGGAGCACATCACTTTTTTTTTTTTTTCTGTAGTAACATAGAAAGCCATGTGCTCAGGAAGTGTGAGCATTTTTAGACAGTAGATGATGTTCAGATGATTCCTCTAGGTCTGGCTGAGAACAAACCTGCCTCTAAAGCGGTCCCCCTTCCATGGAGGATGGTGCCATCCACAGTCTTGCCACCTCAGGAGGGGAGGTAGCCTGTCCTCGAGAACTCATGCTCACACCCACACCCTCATTCACCAGTGCACACACTTCACATTTTCCAAATAACAGATCTCTGTGGAATCAGGGAATAATCACAGAGCTACCAGTGATCTAGGCCCTGAACTGAAATTTTACTCTTTCCCTGAGGCTTGTTTATCATCCTAAACTGGATTATCATAAATAATCCTTGGTTTGGGGGAGATGGTAGGAAAAGGCCAGTTCTAATTTTCTTTAACATACACTTTGAAGTCTGATGGGTCCACATTTCTTTAGAAATGTAAAAACGGCCTCCAAAGCCATTGTCTCCTGTTCCTCAGGCCTCGTGTGGCATGAGAATGGCCTCCTCAGCAGCCAGGACGGGCCTCACCCAGGCGTGTCCCTTCTGCGTACTTAAAAGCTGTTATCCAAGCAAACAAGCCCAGTGACTTTCAACTTGTCCCTTCAGGATTATTCTTCAACTGCTATTTTTGATGGCAGCCCTCTGGATAATTTCCAAGCTAACATCCCCCTTCAGCTTGATGACCTACCAGGGGCTGTGGGTGGGGGTAACGAGGGTCTGTCCCAGCTGCCTGACAGCAAAAGGCCTTCTCTTTTCCTTCAGGCTCCAGAGTTATGTCTGCACGCCAGCCTCCGGCCAGTTTTCCTAGACAATGAAGGAACATGTTACAGTGCCCAAAGCTTGAAACATGTCCAGAGTGTGTTTCTGGACATGCCTGGATGTCAAAATTATTTTTTAGTTACGTTAAAATAAGAGGAAGGTAAATCATCCACAGACAGAGATAAGGGATCAGTATATATGAAAGACAAAGGGTTAGAATTTAGGTGGATTCCTTGACCAGGGCCGTGGCCAGTTCAGAGCGCACTGCCCATGCCCAGCACAGTGTGCGACTCCTTGATCCTTGGCTGACTTATTAAATCTCTCGATAACTGTCTCTCTCTACATATAAATAGAAACATGTTTTTCACACACAGTCTAATTTTGTCCCCTTCCTTGGTCCTTGATACCTCCGGAGCAGTGGGACATTTTAATTTGTCTCACAATCTCAGTAACGCGTCACCTTAAAGCTTTGAGAAGACCACTGCTTTTTCTCAGGGTCTGTGATTTCTGGGCTTTTATTTAACTTTTCAAATCATCAGGACATTTGCACATACAACTTGTAGGTGCCTGGAGAGCATGTGGAAGGCTAAAGACAAAAGGAGATTCAGGATTAACAGATACTCAAACGAGGACATGAGGAATTCTGGTTTCATCAGCTCAGTGCCAGCTCACATCTCTGAATAATGTAACGTTAAAGAGTATGTTCTTATTTAATTTTACCTTCAATGTACAGGATCAAGTAGAAAAGTAAAAACAAACCCTGAGGGGGAGAAGCTTCAACAGGTTTCTCTCTTTAGAGTAGCATGGACGGATGTGACATGCTTCGCCGAGGCTCTCTGTGCTTTCTTCCAGCCCTAAATCCGGTAGACCTCATATGTCTTATGAGGTTTCATCTGGTCAGTGATACATTTGCAAGGGCATCCTCTCTAGAAGCTAAAGCTTTGTGGCGGGTGACAGAAAACAGTGTCAGGAAGGAGAGGAACACGGCATGCGGCTGGGTCATGAGCCACCCCAGCTCGACGTGATGAAGGTTCCTCCTCTTCTGCCATCCTTTGCTCAGATGCTGGGCAAACTTCCTTCGTTGGTGTTAAGCCCCAGTGACAGGAGCTGAGAGGATGCTCGGCAGTGGTTTGCGCCTTTGCATGGCTGATTTGATGGTGTGGTATGTACCATTTGGTAGTGATGGTATCATTTGATG
This sequence comes from Manis javanica, assembly GCF_040802235.1. Classification (NCBI taxonomy): domain Eukaryota; kingdom Metazoa; phylum Chordata; class Mammalia; order Pholidota; family Manidae; genus Manis; species Manis javanica. Next base: position 11,617,308 of record NC_133167.1, on the reverse strand, counting down.
ATGGTTTAGGTGATGGAAATGGAAGAAAAGCAGAAACACAGCACGTGGCCCAAGCAGCAAAAACTGAACTCACTTCATTAACACATAGTTTCCCACCACCGCAGAGCTCCCTCCAAACTTTGCAGTAGAGCTTAAAATGACTCTTATTGTTTGCTCTATGCAACATCCATGTTACCCTGATATGTATTTCCAAACATATAAAAGCCCAATAGGGGGACTTGGAAAACCCTAGTACAATTACAATGCAGAATCAGTGTCACGCTGGAGAAGGGTTTATCTGTACTAACTTCAAATTGTAAAATAAAGTGTATGTTCACAAAGAGTATATTACAAACCAATTGTAGTTCATTGTTACCTTAGTGACATTTGCCAAAGAGGTCGGGTCCAGTCCTGTGAAATGTTAGGAATGTCAGTGGTCGTGTGCGTGTATTGCCATGTATCATGGCGTAATTGCCTGAAAATTACGCAAGTGCCAAAGAGCAAAGCAAGAAGACTTTACCGACCATGCGGAGCCTCTGTGATGCTGTCCCATTGGTTTGTAAAAATATCAGGCTTTAGTATTTTGTGGGGCTCTCTATACTCAATGTTACATTTTTAAAAAATGAGATTTTGTTATTGCCTTTAAATAGTAGCCACACCCAGTAACATGTGAAATTAAGTGTTGGTATTACGTGATTTTCATTTTCATACAAAGAGGTCAGATGGCAGAGACTCATTGCTTTTTACAACACAATACAGCGTGGCTGAGGAATTTGACATATTACTTGAGCATCGTGTGTTTGTTAACTTCTGTATATGCCAAGTGGCAGAGTATTTGGGAACCCCCCTTTTGAAGGTCAGTAGTCTCACGATCCGTCACTCAGCAACTCCATTATTAAGTAAAATGAAGCTAAACAAACCCATCCCTTTGTCTTTATTCCAATCTCTTCACATAAGAGTCTTGCCATCCATTTCCTTAGAGTTGGAGACAGAGTATAATAAGTAAGATTTTCTATAAAGAGTTTTGTATCAATTGACAAATATGGTTGGGGATGGGGGCAAATGGACTCTGAGAGTGACTGCCACCTGATTCTATCATTGTCCCCAAATCCCGTGAGTGTCAGAGTTATCAATATAACCCACCAGGACAGAGGGTAAAAGTGTTCAGGAACTTAAATTTATATATCCCATCATTCTTTAACACCTGGAAAAGAAAAAGTTATTCAGAATTCTTTGTTGAAGTTTGCATAATGAAAACCATCTTCCATTTGTTATGTGATATGCTTTTCGGGCACGAGGACCATGCTGACATGTCCCCTACATCATTGCTGGTGTGCTCTCGACCGTCCTATACTAGGGGCACTATTATCATCTCACATTACAACTGAGAATACTAAAGTGAGCTATGTACCTTGTCTAAGTTGTATACCTATTCAGTGTCAGTCTATGATCTTAAATACTCAGCTAGATACAAACTTGAGATTTAGAGGAAGTAAGGCTTCCTTTAGAATCCTGGCTCCTGCAGGTGGTGGCTGTCTGACCTTGAATACATTGTCCAACTTTTCAGTCTGTTTCCTATCTGTAAAATGGGGGCAATGTTATCTGCCTCTATGATTTTTATTGACGATTAATGAGATCTTGTCCTGGACTGAAATTATCGACTAGAAAAATAGTCATTGTTTCTCCTTTCCCTTATAACTTTTCCTTCTTCTGAAAATTCCACTTTTCCACTTGCTGGAAAATCGTAAAGGGGAAAGTTATCCTAATCAGTGATATTGCAAATGGCATGGGCACAGAGGGAATGCGTCCGTCCACCTCCAAATCAAGAACCTTGTATGGAACTGCTAATGATCATAAAAAGACAGAATTTTAGTCAGTTTTATTACTGATTTTAAATTCTGTTGACAGTGATTTTAAATTTCCTTATTGCCAGCATCTGAGACAGATTGGTTTCTCCCACCCACTCCTCATACACTTCATGTGATTATGTTCCTTATTTCTTCTCCAAATAGGAACATAGATACTAGTTATTTCCCATATCATAAGGTGTCTGTATCTGGTATTTTATTTATTATTAGCGGAAGTCCACACCCCAGAAAACTTCCTTGTGACAGGCTGTAACTATTGCAAACTTAAAGAAGAGAAAGTGCGGGCAACCTCAGAGAGGAGATACGCTAAAAGGCTGGGATTTCTGTCATTTAAGCATTTTCCAGGAATGTGACAAAGGACCAGGGGGTGTAGACTTGTCAGTGGTCTCAAGATGCTCATCTCTGGTGAGAGACACCATGTCTTCTTCTCTCCTCTATTATCAGTCCTCCAGCTAATTCTGCAAAATAAATTTAACACAGGAAATGTGGACACCTCTTACCTTGTAGGTCTCATGTGTGGCTTGGAAGGCAAGTGAGTAGAAATCCATGAAGGATATCATTTCAGAAATGCCACCTGTCCCCTGAACCTTCTTTACTCTCCTATGTGAGTGAGAGTATGAATGAACTTAGTAAAAATGCTCAGGCTGCGTAGGAAGCTGTTATCTGCAGGGGTCAGGACAAAAGATGCAGAGACACAGGGTAAGTGTGTTGCCAACTTCAGCATTTACTTAAAGCTTCCCTAGACCGCAGTTTTAAATGCCTTGCTTTCTAATATGCACATTATTTACCCACAAGCTTGCTCATTATATTATATACCATTTTACTGACTTAACATTTTTTATTTTTGTTTTTCATTTTTATTTTCCTTTTAATGAAGAAAGCATAAGGATAAATGCATTATAAATTGTTATGTAAACAAGAGGCCTGAATTTTAACAACTGTCTTGCCCAGGCAATATGTGTTATAGCTGGTAGCAATATATGGATATCAGAGAGCAATGCTTAGTATTTCTTAAGCAAAGTCAGAGTCAACCAAATATATATATTATATGTATATATATGTGTAATATGATATATACTACATAAACATATTACACACACACACACACACACACACACAGATATATAATCTTTTGGCCTCATGTAAACACCGTCTAGTTCATTAAACTAACAATACTCCGGGTGTGTCTGGGAAAGTGGAGCTGAAGATTTGAAATCCATTTACTTGTCACTTTAGTTTATTCCATGTGTTTTCAAGCGGATCTTTATAAAGTTTCTAATACCATGTCAATTTTTATCAAACACTTAGAAAATAGAAACTTTGGGAGGCAGTGGAAAATACCTAGCTACTAGATTTATTCCAAATGCCCCTCTAGTTGGAAGTGAAGCTTTGGCTCAGTCTAGAGGACAGTGGGTGTATCACTGTAGATCTTGTTTTGAGTTGTATACCAACAGCTACTGAAGGAACATTTACAGATTGATAAGGCAATTTACATGCTAAATGCTATGGTTGTGTTCCGCTGCCAATTATTAGCGGAAGTCCACACCCCAGAAAACTTGTGACAGGTTGTAACTATTGCAAAGTAGGTCAAGCTCTTTAAGTGGCTGGCCAGCCTAGTCTGGGAAATAGCATAACATTAGGTGGACCCATAGCACCACCTAGCGTCTAAAGTGTATTTTGCAATGTGCATTTGGTTTTAAAAATACTTGAATCAAACAAAACTGCTTAATGACAGAGTAGATATAGAAACCCAGGGCAAATGTTTTTGATGGTATTTGTGTTTTTTTTGATATTTTTCATTACTTTTGTCTTGCAATTTTAGGGTGTCTAACTTTTAAATATATCTTACTGTACTTTTGGGAGAGGGAAATTATCAAATCATAGCCAGGATCTCTCTGAGTGTTATGTGTTATTTATGATTAAATGCAGCTATCTCATTAGGATTTATGATATCTTTACATTGTAATTCCCTAAACCCAACCTGAGCTGGGTTATTCTCCTTGAATAAATGAGATCATTATTCCTATTTCGCAGAATGAAAAGAAAACTAGCAGAGCAAGCTTGAGTGGCTGAATGCAAGAACTCCTTCTTGATTGCTTTTGTTTGCCACTAACGTATTTGAAACATATCCTTAAGCATCTCTCCTGGAAAGAGCAGGTTCCCTAACTAGTGGGTAAACTTACCTCGAACTTCGATTACTTGTGGATAGGAAGAAATGTTTACGCTATGTTAATGTTGTCTCAGAGTGGTACTACATTTGATTTAAAATATTAAACACATCCACATTATGAATGGTTTACTCAAGAAGTATTAGAAAAAATTTCTCCACTCAGCTCACTTGCTAGATACATCCTCGTTCCCTAGTATGTGGTGCAAATAAACATTATCCTTCAGATTGAAAGCACCATCCCCATTCAAGTAGACTTTTCAAAGGGCTTTTGCTCAGAACATTATCTTATTTTACTGTCACAGTGTATGCAGTAGGTAGACTACCCCCAATTCACTGATGAGAAAACAGGGGCTGGAGAGTGTGTTACCTGTTTTGAGGGTCTTGTAGCTCATAACTGGCTGTATGGACAAGAGGTGGAAGCCCAGGCAGTTCTGTCTATTAAACCTCTGCTTTATTTTCTACCAGAAGAGCTGCCTCTCTGAATTTGCCCTATTCCTAGAATACATCTTCCTTCACATTCATTCATTCCATTCATCCATGTATTTAATCATTCTTTAATTTTCCAGGTCTTGCCTTTGAACTTTTCTAGACTAACAGCTACATAGCAGAGGGTCAGATTCAACTAGGACACCAACTGAGCCAGGCACCACCTAAGAGCAGGGTCTTCAAGAGGAGCGATGTGCAGAGGAGCGTAACTCCTGCAAGGAAGCTAGATGTTGCTTGTTCTTGTACCATTCTCTTGTGGACCATGGACTGGCGCTGTGAGAAATCAGCCATGCAGGGGTCTGTGTGTGTGTGTGCATGCATGCATGTGTGCACATGCATGTGTAGGAGCACAAACCCTTAAGCACACATTTTTCCACATTCTGAAAAGAAAATACACCCCTCACACACATGCACCCATACATACCAGCTTTTTAGAGCACTGGTATAGATTTAACCAACAGCACACAAAAGACAAGTAATATATTCACCATGTTCTGTTAGACTTCTGAGCTTCCACAGCAGTCCTATGAGCAGACTCTTTAAAGGGGGAACAGCATCCATACTGTCATTTCAAAGCCTTTATTCTCTAAAGTAAATGCTGCATTAGAGCTAGTTAAGAACCCCTGATTGTCAGCTGTTTTGACAGGGATGGTATCTGGAATGCTGCATTTAATGATTTAGTTCCCAGAAATTGAGGAAGTTATTTGAGGGATCCAAGGTGTCAGGAGTAATCATCTTACCCAGCCCAGTCAACTTTGCATATGAAAGGGGTAGAGGCTTTTCAGGAGAAGCCCACACAGCCAATGTCACTTACCATGGAAGGAACCCAATCTGTGCTGTCACTTGTCTGATATAAGCCTAAATAATGCAACAAGGAACCCTCGGGGAAGTGCTTCACTGGAAGTACTTACCTCCGATGGTTGCCTTTCCCCCGGTACTCATGGAATTTCTGGGTATTTTGATTCCTACATCTATATGAAAGGAGAAAATGAATAGGAAATGATGGTTTAAAGGAGACTGCTTAAATAAATGTAAATGCTGTTCAGTCATTTATTTATTCAACACATAGACTTCTTTTTTTAATATTTTGTGGGAGCAAAGAAATGCAGGACTCTGTCTCACTTCTAAGAAGGTATGGTGCATTAGGGAGAAACAAGACAAGCCACAGGAGAGGGGAGCCGAAGGCTGGAACTGGGGCCACTCCAGCAGCCTTGTGGTATGGCTTTGTGGCCTGGCAGCTGTGTCTGGGGAGGTCTCTCCCTGTGCACCAGGTGATACCTTGGCCTGGACGGGGGAGGGTTCGTGACTCTGAATGAGAAAGAATTCTCGAGCAGGTGGGAAGAATGCAGGTAAGAAAAGAATTTATTAAAGCAAGAGAAGAAACGAATGGCAGAGGCCTTGCAGTCACCTGAATGCAGGAAAATGCAGAGGTGCAGAGGGAGGGAGAGGAAGCCTGCTGTACAGGGTCCCCAAGCAACGGGAACTCGCAGGCCCAAATCAGAGCTCTCAGCAGCCCCTTCCTACTTATCAGGGTAAAATGGAGACTTGGAAATAGAATGAAATAGCAAAGAAACAAAGACCCTTACCACTGGCAGAGTGCAGAGAGACAAAACGCAGTTGAGTAGTGAGAAAGCTTTATTTTAAGTTCCGCACTTAAAGAAAAGAAAGTGCGGGCAACCTCAGAGAGGAGGCGCGCTAAAAGGCTGGGATTTCTGTCATTTAAGCATTTTCCAGGAATGTGACAAAGGACCAGCGGGTGTAGACTTGTCAGTGGTCTCAAAGTGCTCATCTCTGGTAAGAGACACCACGTCTTCTTCTCTCCTCTATTATCAGTCCTCCAGCTAATTCTGCAAAATAAATTTAACACAGGAAATGTATGGATCTGGTTCCTTCCTAGGATGGTGTCTTCCCTCTGGGAACATATCAATCTAGACCACCTGCTCTGCCCCCAAAGCGGTTTGAGTTATTGGCTGTTTGCTAAAGAATATGTTAGGAATCTCCCTGGCTTGTAACATGGAATCTGAGCCTTAGATGGAGTCCCTCCTCTTCTTACTGTACTATTTATATCTCAGCTTTTTTGGAAAATTGATCATGTGGCTTGCCTCCTGTCTCTGCCCCCCATCAGCTTCTCTCGTATCCAAATGCTGGCTTGCAAGAGGACTGCGAAGTACTATGACAGGCTCAGTGTCTCCTGCCCTTTTCCCCAACTCCAGTTTCCAGGCTCCTTTATCCCCATACCCACCCTCCACATCACCAGGAGAGCGGCCATGTGTTGACTCCTCCGTGCAAAAGTCTGTAAATTCTGCCCATTGCCTGCAGGATAGAAAATAAACTGCTTTGCATGGATTTCAAGGCCTGCGTGATCTGGCCTTGGCCTTGCTATTCAGCTTCATCATCCAATATTCTATCTACACGTCCTGTCCATCCACATACCACAGTGGTTCTTTTCCACTTTGATGTGCTCCAAGATTTGCCTAAATTACTTCTTGGAACACCCTCCCCAGCCTGAACTTTTGGAAGCTATTACATATCCATCAAGTTTGGGGTCAAGTTCATTCTCCCCACTAGAGAGGCTGCCTAAACCTTCCAACTCCTCCCACCCTTCTTTGTGTCTCGCTGTACTCTGCTTCCTATAGATACCTGCACGTAACTTTATTTTAGTATCAAAGGACAACATTATCTGAGGTATGTTATCCTCAGTTTTGTTAACCCAGAAAAGCAGTCTGAGGAAAGGTCTGTTAGATTCCTCCATTACTGTAGTTTTTAATTTGCAGATGTGTATGGTCAAGTAATTGCAGAGAAGAGGATACAACGTGCACTTCTCAAATGTATATGGCCATGGAACCCCTTTTCCATTTTTCCAAGGAGCATTTCATTTGACTCCAAAGGTGCTGGTTATGATTGTTGACCTTAGATTCGAGGCTCTTTGAGGGCTGAGATGTCTGTTTTCATCTTGGAAATCTCTAGTTGTCTTAGTATATATTGAATGAATAAATTGATGAATGCTAAAGGTGGAAACAGATAAGTGTAAAACTGTTATAATAATTTCAGAAGCATTTGGGCTACTGATCGGTGGCTCTGCACAGTCATCGCATTTGCCCACCTCAGCTAGTTAATTAGCTAGTTTTACCTGCTGGTGGAGAATGAGAGACAAACATTAAAGAATTGAAATGCATGTGCCACTGGGAGATTGCAAGACTGCATTTCCTACCTAAAGGGAAATCCCTACTAAACTCATTCCCAAAAACCGATTTCTTAAAAATGGCAGCTTCATTAATAGAAGGAGAAAGAATATATCATGGGGACCATGTTAGAAAGATAAGCTTTAATGATGCAAGTATGTATTTAGGACAACATACACTGGGGTTGGAGGAAAGTAAGATCTTTACAGTCTCTAATAGCAGCAATTATGAAACCCTCTCTTCATAAATAGATCAATATACAAGTTAACCTTTTAAAGTAACACAAAACTTAATTAACATCTATATACTTCTGACAGCAACTACATTGTGTGTTCACCAATTCCTACTCTTACCTTGGGAGGTTTATCTCTATGCCTCCAAGCAGTGCTCCCACACCAGCTAGGTATCCTACAGTTTAATGCAGTTCTGACATTGTCTACCTGGAGATACACCAGATCCCATAGGCTAAGGCCTCGGGCCCATGAAACCGTGTCCCCCACCCACCGCGCCCTGCCTTCAGATGCTAATCCAATGTCCAGGACGATTATCACCAGTGCTTCTGACTGACTGGCTATAAATCAGAGGTTCCCTTGGGTTCCATTAATTTGCTAGAGCAGCTGACAGCATTCAGAGAAACAATTTACTTACCAGCATATCGGTTTATTATAAAAGGTTATAACTCAGATACAGCCAGATGGAAGATAGCCGTCACGCAAGGCCTGGGGAAGGGGTGCAGAGCTTCCGTGCTTTCTGAGGGCTCCACTCTCCCTGCATCTCCACCTGTTCACCAACCTGGAACCTCTCCGAACCCCTTTTGGGTTTTGATGGAGGAGTCATTACATAAACATGATTGATTAAATCATTGACCATTGGTGATTGAATTCAATCTCCAGCCCCTTTCTCCTCCCAGGTCTGGGAGCAGGAGATCTGGAAGTTACAGTCCCCTAATCACACCGTTGGCTCTATTGGCAGCCGGCCCCATCCTCAGGTACGGTCCAAAAGTCGCCTCATTAACATAACAAAGGACACCTTGATTGCCCTAATTATATGAAATTCCAAGGGTTTGGGGAGCTCTGTGAGTGGAATGGGGATAAAGATCAAGTATATATTTTTGGCATAAATCACATCATCACTGTGTGTGTGTGTGTGTGTGTGTGTGTGTGTGTGTGTGTGTGTGTGTGTTCCACTTCATTTACATTTTCTTTTTATAGTTTTGCATAAGGTTATTGAAACAACACATCTCTTTTCTCTCTTGCCTTTGCTCTTTTTTTTTTTTCTATTTTTTTGCCCAGGTTTGCTGGGCAGGTGCCTAAACACACAGAAACTTGTCTCTTGGGTCGTTCAGCATTTGTTACCTGCCCACAGGCTTTCTAAAACTACTCCTGCAGCCAAATTTAAATGCAAAGGACAAAGTTAAAACTTTAAAGATAAAAGATGCAAAAACTCTTATAACAAAGAGCTGTTTGCTGCTACAGTATATTGAATTAAAAGAAAGTCTACTCCTGTGCTATATCGCCTTCTCAAAATGAGTCACGGTAGGGGGGCTGTTCTAAGTACAACTTATTAACCGTAGGATGAACTGTGTATGAAGATTTGCTAAAGCTGCCAGAAGAGGGCAGCATTTCACCTTCCCCTACTTCTAAAAGTAGGAATGGACCTAACGGTCCACCAGGAGTGGTATGTTTCAGTATTCATCATGCAGGTGGAAAGAAATGAGATGGAGCAGTGAGGCCACCTTGTCTTCTCTTCCCTCCTCTTCCTGTCAGTCATCTTTCCCCTCCTAGCTACTCCCAGGGCCTTTGGGTGGAATGGCTGGACCCTAGGAAACAAGAGCCACTGAAACATACTGTTAGGTGCAAACTCTGTAGTAGTAATTTGATAACCTTACTTGCCACAGCTCTGCAAACAGTCACTGGGGTATGAACAAAAGGATAGTATGGATAATATTAATGACTGGCCATTTGACCTTTTCTTTCTAAATCCTCCATGTTCTAAAATCACTTACCTCAAACAAAATTGTCCAGCTTGTGTCCCTTGTCCCCCATGTAGCGACTAAATGCTAATGACTCACCAACCCAACACTAATATCTGATATGTGTAACTGTCACTGACACTTTGCAGGAATTAGCATGAGCACATTGGAGTTTGGAAGTTGCTTTCATCCATTCACTCAGCAGTGCTCATTGTTCACCTGACAAATGCCTGAGGTTCTGACAGATGCTCAATGATTGATAGAAATTGTGTTCAAAGGAATTGCAGCCCCTGTAAAGGATACACACACACGCACACACACACACACTCACACACACATACACACACATACACGCAAATGTATTTTAATCATGGTACTTCATCTTTCAATGTTTAAATATATAGCTTCTAAGAGCAAGGATATTTTTTCTAACAATCACACTCAAAAAAGCAGTCAAGTAGATTATGATCCAATCCTATGGTCTCATATAAAGCCCATTTTCAAATTTCCACAGTGCCCTGCTCCTACGCTCCTCCCCGGTCTGGGATCCAGTCAAGGATCATTTATTACATTTAGTTCTCATAGTGTTAATTTTTACTTTTTTTACATCTCTTTTCATTATGGATATTTCTCAGCCTCATTGATTTTTCAAGATACAGAACTTTTCAGAGTCCACAGCAGTTTTTTTTTTTCCAGAACATTGCTTCATTTTGATTTGATTGTTCCTTTGTTATTAGATCCAAGTCAAACATTTTGAGCAAGAGGACAAATGTGGAGGCCTTCTCAGAGTCACATATGATGCACGGTATCTGTTTCATTACTTGGAACATGATGTTAGATCACTTGGGAAAGGCTGTTTCTTTATTCTAAATACTCCGTGTGCCAGGAGGGAGGGACGGTGGAGGCTATCTTAGAGTCTACCCACCATAGGATCAGATCAATTGATTAAATATACTATATCTCTTGTGTTTCCTTTGAAAGAGAAAAATCTGATTTGTTTTGATCAAATGCATTTGACTTAACATTTTCTTTTGTGACCATCAAACAGTCTTGCAAATCATGATCATTACTTCCTGTCGGATGAGAAAACTGAAAAGCAAAAGGTCAAGTGAAATCTCCAGCTCACAAAGGGAGCAGTGACAGCTCTGGGACTGGGACCCCTCTCTGCTCACTCTCTGTTCAGTTTTCTTTCCTCTAAACATCAGTGGTGGGTATTTTAGGGCAGATACCTATTATAAATGTTTTATACCTTTCATCACCACTAGAGGGGGGAAGAGGATCTTCAAAGTTAACGTAACTGCATTTACTTGGACTAGAAATCTTGACAGTCCCAAGTTCAGTGCTGCACAATGGTTTCATATGAATGAACTGAGAAACAAAAAAGCCACTGTGTCCCAACTGATGTCCTCCACTCCTTTTGGTTTGCTAATTTTAGATTAAAATAGATTGAATGTGCATTTATGCCAGACATTGTAGAATAAGATTAAGAGCAAGTATAAATATACCAACACACTGCAAAATGAATACATGGCCCATATTTAATTCATAGTGAGGTTTTAGGCAAGTGCAATTGGCTGTTCTTTTACTGTGTATGTTATCTGCCTACAAGCATAAAACATGGTACATTCACTTACAGAAGGGGTGCTAATTATTTCTTTCCACGAATCCATCTCTTCCTTTTTAGAGAAAAGATCAGAAGTCATAATGGAATATGAATTTGGCATTTATTATAGTCGGTTGTTTTAAAACTAGGGGCCCCTAAGTAAGTCTCTGCATATTACATCTTTAGCTACTACAAATATCAGATCATTATGCTTAATTCATCCTTTGAAAACTCACTCCCATGGAAAAATTAGGGGCAAAGCTAATCTTTACACTGACTAGATTATAAAAACAAACTCTTTCCATTCCTCATTAGCCAAAGTAACAATAATAATATTGATCAAAAAAAGAAGAAAAGAAACACAGTCCTCCCTTGTCAACTCTAGGAAAACAGGTATCCAGAATGTACAGGGAAGCCTTCAGATTGGTCTGTACTTTGAAAGTCATTGAGAAGTGCTGAAGTAAGTGACAACAAAACCCAAACTCCATGAATGTTTAAAGTGTCAAATGGGAATGATGTAGTCTTCAGTATAGTAATAGAAAAGGTATGAAAAATATAGAAAAGTAATAGAAAAGTATTAGAAAATGCCTAACTTAAAAGAAAAAAAGAAAGAAAAAGCTTCAATTTTTTCTTTTTGTTCTTTCCCATAGTCAGATGATGTGCAAGTGGAGAAAAAGTTAAATTAATAGATACTAGTATTCAAAAATCTCTTGTTTAAGACAGTTTGAGCACCTGATCTGAGGGGAGTTGGGGTGGGTGGGAAAGTCTATGGACTTGAAGGGCACAGACTCTCCCTTGTGTAAGGGAAAGTGGAAGCTCTTTTCAAACGAACAGCTTTGATTTGCACATTCTGGCCCATTAAAACACACCCTCTGCTCTGAACAGTGGACCTGTCCTGTGTGAGTCCTACTTGGGAAGGATTTATGGCTAGACCACGATGAGTTCCTCTGACCAAATCCATTCCGTATGGTTTTGCTGTCGTTCCCCCTCCAGGGCCTTAGCGATGCGCAGAGATGCCAGGAAATAAAGGATGGAGACCATCTGTTTCTCATCTCATCCAAAGAGGCTGGTCTAACTAGAGGAAGTGAGGGCATGATGTTGTATGAAGTATTTTTATTAGACTTGAGAGTAAAATGCTGGAAGGTTGTACCAGGAGAGGTCATGAAATCCCTCCCTTTGCAGACCTTTAAAACCACAACAGATTCCCAAATTGGTGAGATGACACTAGTGTGGCTCTGCCTGAAGGTGAGGGAAAGGACCCACAGATGAGTCTTTAGGCTTTTATAAATATAATTTTATAGCGGAAAAAAATTTAAAGACCCTTATAAAATAATGGTATTATAGTTCTCATACCTTTTTACTGCCACAAAGGGGTGCCATTAGCTTAGTTTACTTCCTCATCAGAAAATGCTTTCAGTATTTTTCCTAAAATTCCTACTCTAGGCATTTGGGAATCATTTTTGGAGGATCAAATAGTAATTCAGATGTTTTTAAAGTATGTTTTGGAATGACAGATCTGGATTAAAATCAGTTTTCCTAAAATTTCTTTGGACTGCTCATAACCATTTCTTCAGCAAAATAAACATGATCCTTGGGTAACTGATATGAATTGCAGCAAACTACACTCTTTCCAGTCAGTGTTAGGAGATACTGGCACTTATGAATCAGTATCTTGATGCTATCTATGGTCACATAACCTTTTTGGTAATAGAATTCTGTGCTGATGAGCGGTTATTAAACGCACAGGACATTCAGGAAGCTCAGTCTCTCTTGAGGAATGGCAGGTGGTAAAACAAGAGCAGTTTGGGACACTATCAGTAATGCCTTCTATGTTCTTCCTTGGCAGGGGGCATGGAAATGCCAAAGGAGTTTTCAGCCATTTCTCTGCTCACTACCAGCATTCCTCCCCGTCCCCTTGATCTTGGGTGTAGTGACAAAGCTGGTGCCCTGTTGAACTGAACTGACACAGAAGTTCACAAACTTGCTGTGGGGTGAGCAGAGGACACATTCAAGGATGAGGAGGTCAGGTGAAGCCACAAAGCATAGGGTCTCAGTTTTCCTGAATTGGATCCACTAGAGTTTAAGTTACTAGCTTTTTGCTCAGATCGCTGCTGGGTAGCAAGAGGGGACAAAAGTAAATAAAAAAACTTCTGTTTCTCCTCTCAAGACATTGATAAGGAAAAGAGTGTCTAGAAGAGAGTGTAACTTGCAGAGAGTTTGGGCTTTGAATATATATTAGGCTGTGGTGTATGGATTTGGAGGTGCATGAGATGTTTTTGCTATGCCTTGTTAAGAAGGGCTACATTTTCTGGCATCTGCACATGAAATGCTTTGTGAACTTACTGGAAAACTAGGCTGAGAGTTTTTAAAGTGCATCTCAGAAGAGTTTACTATCCCTTGATCTAGAAGCTTTGGTGGGGAGTGGAGCAAGTTAGTGTGTTTAGAATAATTGACAAGAACTATCTGTGTTCACATTTACCTCTTGAGGCTGTTACTGGGAGCATGCGGGGAGCAGCTGTGCTGTGTGGTGCTGCTGGGATTCCCAGAGTGACTAGAGATGTGCAGAGTCAATCAACATAGTGTATGGGGTAGAAAGAAGCCCTCAGTCCATAAGCACCGTCCCGTGACCACAATCCTGATCTGTCACTTTTCTGTTGGACTTTCTCCTTTTGCTATTTGAGACCAGGAAGCCCTCCATATTTGCTATTAGCCAACTGAGAAGTGGAACATATGTTACATCCCATATCCTGAATCTGATCTCTTTGCAGGTTCTCCCGGGACCAATATGTTGAGAGATAACCAGAGGTCATATTTGGTCCCAGTTGGGGGTATCATGCTGATTTGTTGATGTTTGCCAAGGGCATGTGGGTCACCAGGGTTCAGAGAACTTGAACAGGGGTATAATCCGCAAGTTATATTTCTAATACACTGTCTTTAGAGTAAATCATGTTTTTAGCAAAGTGAGGGGCGAAACTCCAGTAAGGTGTTAACGGGAGAAATGATGGGATGCTTAACTTCTATAGTAAAATGAACGATTACCCATTAGTACTTCCTCAGATTCTTTGACAGGATATGTTTTTGGCACAAACTACATAAATTGCATGAATACTTTTCAATAGTCATTGTTCCCTAGTTGTGGAAGAGTTTCAACTGCTCTTTTCCAAATGTTGAATAAATCAGTGGCTTCCATTTTCAGAGGTCAAGTTCTTTCAGATCTTTTTTCTCAAATTTCATGGAAAGGAGGTAACCTTTCCTTCAATATGTAGCACTTTATTTAAGAGAATGAAAATAAAAATAAAGACCATTTGTTTCTTTCCAGAATACAATGTATTTTTGGATTGCCTGATTGAACTGGGAGATATGAGCTTGGAGGAACCAGCGGTATCCGAGCTGGAATATACTTATTTGCAAAATGCATTGTTCATGAACATTATCAGGTTGAATGTAAAGATGCACATGATCACAATCTCTGAATTTAATTCTAGCTCAGTTATCCCCTTGCTGAGTTCCATGAACAAATTACTTAACCTCTTTTACTCATGCACCTTATCTAAAAAATAGTAGTAATGAAAATGAGCAGTAATTATCATTCTAAAGAGGATAGATAAGGGTAACTTATGATAAAATGGATTGAAAACATCATTGGTTTTGTTATCAGTACTCAATCCTCAACAGATAATGAAAAAATTATTTTATTTCTATCCCAACTAAAAGAAACATACTAAATACAATTGTATGAGAAATTTGGCAGATTGTGTTCAGGAAAAATGTGACTTAACAAATATGGACACCATCATAACTGTTTTAGAGGCATGTGCTAACTTTTGAGGAATGCTTTAAAAAAGGACATACTTTATTTCAGAAAAAACAGTAGAAAAAAATATTAGTAATACAGTATAATTTGAAACTATGGCTCTAGAGAAAAACCAACTAGTAAGTGAGATGTTTTGCATTAATTTTAATGTAGATAACACAGAGTGACTTGCTGTTTTTTAAAATTTTGTCTTCAATGTTCATTACAACATAATTATATTGAATTAAGTAATTCTGTTTCATATCTAATATAACTTAAAACAATATTTAAATATCGTGAACACATTGGTAATACATTTTCATTTTCAGAGGGGAGTTCTTAATAGTTTTCATTCTTTTTTCAAATTGATTTTGTTGTTCACTTTCATCTTCTAATTTCCAAGAATGATTTAGCCTGTGGAAAGCTGGCAGTTGTAGACTCAGTTGGCCCTGGCTTAAAACTTTCTGTCCTTCATCAGCTCAGTTTCCTCACCTGTCATATATAGATATTCACCACTGTTTTGGTAAATATAAATGGAGACATAGGATGGGATGAACTATGGAGCTGCTAGCACTGCATTTACCATACTAAGATGCTTGATTTACTCTGGCATTTTCTCTAATCATGTAAGTCCCTCCTACACAGCCAGTGACAATTTGGATCCATCAGTACGTCTCTCATGGGCTCTAGGGCTTCCAGTCAAAAAGGTCAATGGAAACCCCTGAAAGTGTTTTTTTGCAGTTTGTTAAAACAAATCGCTTCCTTGTTCACCAAAGACATCTCTAGCAGAGAGTAAAATGTTGCTCAAATTTAGAAGTATGGGAAAAACTAGCTATCTAAGGCCCTTCCTTAGAAGAGGGACCAATCAAGTGCAAGAGTGTGGAGTTGATTCTGAGGCTTTATGACACCAGCAAGGGGTTGCAATTCATTCATAAAGTAGAGTCTGTTTTACTATGAATGCCAAACATAGCACTAGACCCTGAATTATTCTGCTACAATAATTTGGATTTTTCTAGCATTCATGGCTCAATTTTTTCAAGAAGTTGATATTTTTAATTCAAGCATTTTTATGGGGAACACAAATCTTTAAATGACAGAGATAGAGTCTTATATTTATCTAACTTTATTCTAAGGGTATGATATATTTCACTGACTTCCACATAATCAAACTGTTATTGAGACTAGTGTTAAGCTGAGGCAGTTTGTGACGTGCCCAGTGCTCCCTCCAATGCAATTTTATTCCCTGAAAACCAGAAGTGGGCTGTTGGCTATTAAAAGGCTAGGATTTGTTTTATAATTATGGACCCACACCTTCATAAAAAAAAAATGTATGTAAGATCATCTCATTGCTTATATGTGCATGTTATTTCCATAATGAGATATGTATCTGTGCATAAAAGTCTTTTTAAAGATAGGATGTAAATTACTGGGAAATATTATTCTAAACCATTCCACCCTAAATATGGCTATAGCCATATAAAAAAGTTAGATAGAACAGAAGTTGTCCTATAGCAATATACTTCACACTTTGTGTGCTTTTTACATTTGTGATTGTTATTAGTTAGGTGAGTAATGGAGCTTCTGTAATAGACACAACCTAAACTTTGAGTGTTTCTTCCTTAAAAAAATGTTTCTTAGCTTCACAAATTAAACACAGGTGTTCTTGTTTGATGATTGTTCCTCATTGTTAAATAGACTTGGGCTTCTCCCAAATTATGGTTTTGTCATTCCTGAGAACATCTAAGTCTTTTCCTGAATCTCCTGTCTCAAGCTGACAAGTGAGGGGTTGGGGAAAAGAGACAGCATCATATATGAGTGATTTTTATCTGTCTGTCCTGAGAGAGACACACAGTCAGAATTCAATCACAAGGCCTTTTGTATCTGCCATGGAGTAGGTCTTCAGTAAATAAATGCATAAAACATGGTAGCAACAATGGAGTAAAAGTGGAGGGATGAAAATGTACAAATCTTGAGATGTGTGAAGGCTTACTGCATCTGGAGACAAGCTGTGCTCTATCATGGATTCTGAAGTCAGATTTGACTCTTCTGTTCGCTGGTGGCATGTCCGAGGGCAAGCAATTTAACTCTTGTGAGCCTCAGTTACTTAATTTGCAAAATAGTAAGAGAGAGAAAAGGAGCACTTATTGGTCACATGCTCTTTTCCAGGAACAGTGATAGATATGTAAAGTAAAATATTTGTAATCTCTTTGTGTCCATACATCTATGCCAAGAACTGAATCACGTGGTATAAGACTCAAAAGTGGCAGCTGTGGAGTTAGTTTTCCTGAATTCAGATTCTAGTTACACCCACTTACTGCTCAGTGATTTAGTAGGCATGTTTCTTACTCTTGGTGCATCAGTTGTTCATCTATAAAATGGGCATCATATAATGCTAATGTGAGGAGTAAATAAGGGCATGTATAAAGCACATGGGACATTATATGTGCTCAATGTTTGTTAGCAATTGTTAATATTTTTAGCTCCCTAATACCACTGGTACTGCACAGAAGCATCCTCTATTCCTCATTATTCTTTGGACACTTACTGAAAGAGCCAGCCATCCAGCCACGGCAGATACGGTCACGCGCTGGAGGTCACTCCTCTCTGAACCAACTGAAAGCTCATTTATGTTATCAATAGAAAAAGTTCATTAAATGTTGATCTTGAGGAAGATTTTTCCAAGAAAAATAAAGTTCTTAGAAAACATCAAAATCTTTATTATTTCCCTCTGTGGTCCTGACTATAGCCATGAGAAATTGTAAGGTCTTCAATGAGTCATTTATGATTATCCTACTAGAATGTAGCCAATGCATTTAGAATCATCTTCATGTTGGCAAGTACAGAAAGCCATAAGAGAAGCAGCTGAAATGGGGAAGAAAAGATAAAAGTCATAGTACTTGTAGGCCACCTCAATTCCTACAAAGTATTACAAAACACCCAAGCCCTCCTGCTCCCCCCTTGTCTTTCTGATTTTCATTTTCCCGCCACTTGTGTCCTATTGTCCTATTTCTGAGCACCTTACAGGTCTGAGTTTTGGTAAGAACGGGGGAGGAAGAAAGCTTGTCATTACAGTTGCTGTGAAATCATGGATTTCTGAAGTCGTCGTTGGCTGCTTTTCTGGGCTCTTAGAAACTCGACCCAGAACAGCATATCACCAAGGTTTCCTCATATTTTCAGAAGTAATAGGCATGTCACATCTTTAGGCATCTAGCAGTCTTGGTTGGGAGAAACCACCTTTCAGTTTGAGTCAGGAGTGGTGCGGGCTGCCACAGGCTGTAGAGAGCCCCGAGTTCTTGTGAGGAAGTTGTAGTCAATGAGCTCAGATGTGACCGCAGGTCCATATAGTTCAAGAGCAAGCTAAGTTATGTAGATATAATGCTTTTGACAGTGGGAACCCGTTGACATTTCTAAGCAGATCAATGACACGATGAATTGTTCTTGTGTAGTAGTCATTACATTGTTTCTGCTCCCCCTGTACTGTTCTCTGTTGACTCTCTTTCCTCTGATACCTAACTAAAGGGCATCATGATGGGAAATGCCATAGTGACTTGTGAACTAGAGTAGCATATGAATAGATAGCAGAGTCACAGGGACAATCCTGGGATAATTTCTAGCCAGGGATGTATTGCTTTTAACCTTAGCTTTAATTCCATTTCTGAACATAAGCTGGTCCTTATGTATAGAGAAGAATGACACTGTGGCCCGTAGGTGGTTCTTTGAAAGGCAGGTGCTGAGTGGGCATGGGATGGCAGAGCCATTTTCTAGGTAATAACTTCAATCACTTTCAGGCTGCAAGAGTATATGTTTGTCACAACTATGGAAGCTTTGTGAATATTGACTTAGGAAAGATAATTTTGAACTAGCTGGCATCCTCAATGGTTAAAACTTTAACTACCACTTAATAAAAAAATTCCTTCCAGTTTTTAAACTTGAGCAAACGACATTAAACTGCACTCATGAGAAATATGTTAACAGCAAATAAGAGCCTTTAATTTTGGAAGTTAGATTTCAAGACGCTCAGTTTGTGACTTCAATGGAAATGCTTGGTTGATTTCTCTGAGAAGCATGCCTTACACGGGGCATGTCTTCCGGTTATGGGAGCCCATGGCACCTCAGTTCTCGCTCCTCGAAGGATGTCTTCTTGGGTAGTGAGCAAACAGCATGGGAAGAGGAGAGAAGCAGGAGAGAGGAAAGTGAGGGGCAAGATGTACAGTCAACAAGAAAGGGCCCATCTCTCGAGCTCTGAGCTTGATAGACCATGGACTACAGGTAAACTCCTTGCTCTTAAGCTGATTTTGGGTCTCTTATATAAGGTGTTCATTTTCTCCTGCCTTTCCATACTGACCTCATGATGATTTGGATGAATTTGGCTAAAATGAAAATGGTCAACCTCCTTTTGAGGAAATCCGGTTATAGTAAGAGTCCAATTAGCTAATGGCCAAAATTACAAGGGTTATTTTGATTACTTGGGGTGTAAGTGCTGGTTTTTAGTTAGGATGAAGGGCCTCTAGCTTTCTGTCAGTGTGGCTCAGACATGGAATCACAGAATGAAAAGCAATCTATTTAGATGGTGCAGTTAGAGAGACCCAGAACCCAGTGCCTGCAGCTGCCTAGGAGGCACTGGATGTGAGTACTTTCCCACTTTGATAGAATCAACAGTACCAAAGATACTGTTCTACTGTATGAAGTGAATAGCAACTGGCACTTTGCCTAAGAACTTTCAGTGGGGAAAAGGTTGAACTAGAAAAACAGGCCTATTTAAAGAGGGCAGAGAAAACTCACCTCCAGCCACTTGTTACCATGTTTCTCTGATTTTTTAAGAGAAGCCAAAATCAAGGCACTCTTGCCTTCACCCTCAACTCCCCCAGTTTCTCTCTCTGTCTTTTAAGGTTTTCTTTTCACCTTGGCTCAAAACTTAAAATACAGTGCAGTTTATAGAGAACATACCTGTGAGTCTGTCGCGGCCCTGCATTTCATGATGTGTTCAGTCTGGCCCTTTCTGCCCTAGGCCCAGGCAAGTGAAGTGACATTCTGAGGGCTAGTAAACAGCAAAGCTAGCTTCAGCACTGAATTATTGTGATTGCCAGGGTGTTTCTCCTTCTATGACAAAGTTAAGCTCATATTATACAATACATTCTAGTGGAGAAAAAAAAATTATTTTATGTACTTTCCCATCTCTGTGCAAAGTTAGAAGAACTAAAAATGATTGTTAGCTGTTCCAATGATGATTGAAGTCTGTTCCTGGCAGAAGAGCATATTCAGATTGCCTATGAACCTCCCTCCTTCTCTCTTGCTAGATAAAAAAATGTTTACTGAGATGGAAGTCTCATTAATTTATCCTTGGTTAGGTCCATATGCACTATTAAAAACCAATATTTTGCAATGAAATAAAATTTGAAATTAAATTAATGCTAATATAAGCGATTAAGAGAATATACTCAGTGAAAAACGTCAATACACTTATTATAATTGAATTTTATCTCATAGTACTGTTTGCTCCTTCAGGGAATATCCCTTTAAGGCATTCTACTTATGAACTTCCTGCTCATTTAAAAACATAGATTAATTCCAAAACTCACTCAGAGGTTTTTATTTTCCTTTATTACAAATAATTAGCTTAATCAATTAGCCGCTGAAATTATATCTGAAGTCATTATCAGGTTTAATTGCTGAGGAATATGTTGTGTCTTCTTTATTGGGAAACATGTATCACAATTTTTCTATGGCCTTTTTTACTTTCCAAGGGCAAAGACTTTATAAACATAGAATAACAAAAAGCCAAATCAAGAAATATATTTATGTGTGTGTGCGTGTGTATACATATACATATATATATATATGAAGATTTTAAGATTATACATGGTCCTGCCTATGGGCATAGTGATACTTTTTTTAATATTTGGGCATGAATCAGCTTTCCTCTGAAAAGCCTCATCTTGCACTTTGATGCATGAATATCATATATCACTTACACTTCTATTAGATGTCTGTCACAACTTTATACAAACTTTAATCCAGCAATATTTTAAGGTTATTTTACTTGACAGTTTTATATCACAAAACAAACCTTTCTCATGCAATGCAATAATTATTTCTCAGTCATTGCATTTTTCTGTATCCTTACACAGAAGAATCCACTTACTATATCTGTATATGCGCTCTGTATACATAATAAAGATGCCAACATCGTGTTACTCATGCCTACATGGATGGTGGGTTATTGAATAGATAGGTTTCCATTGTATATTTCATCAGTCTTTTACCAGAGAACATGAGCTAAATTACATACAATTGCCAGTTTGCATTTGTTCATAAGAGATACAAAGTTAATGTCCTGGGCTGACAACTTGCTTTTGCATTTACTTGTCGTCCTATAATATTAAATTGTGATGCATTTTAAATGTTTAAAAGACCTTCAGTTTTCTAGACATAGAAATTTTATTCTTTTCTAAAAATCTGCTACAGCAAAGAATTTGTGAAATGATGGTTTCGTTAAAAGAATGAGCGTCTTCTTTCTTGGTGGTATGGAAGCCGTCCCTGGCCTTTTTCCCATACGTAGCTTTTTACTTTTTCTTCTGATGCAACTCATGAACCAGCTAACACTTTCGAGTAACTCAGTCAAGAGACCAAATTATACTTGGAGAAACATAAATAAAGGTAGGAGGATCACTATATTGTTTGCTACCATGAAACTGAGAAGAAAGGTGTTTGTTGACATGAATTTCATTTGAGGTTGATGAAATAAAAAGAAAAATATCTTCAGAGGGGCTTCCCTGGTGCAGTACCAGAGCAGGTCATGTATTCTCAGCCCACAGTCATATGAAAGTACTACCAGTGAGGAAACCATTGGCAGGTGAGGTGACATAGACCTATTCTTCCATAGCAAGAACAGGG
Source organism: Manis javanica (assembly GCF_040802235.1). Classification (NCBI taxonomy): domain Eukaryota; kingdom Metazoa; phylum Chordata; class Mammalia; order Pholidota; family Manidae; genus Manis; species Manis javanica. The sequence goes on along the minus strand of NC_133167.1, from coordinate 11,595,361 downwards.
TCATTGTTCTTATTGTCACTGGGACTGTTGTTCTTCACCACTTGGACACACCTTTCAGGGTGCTCCATCCATTCAATGTTTTAGTAGTCATTTACTCAAGAAGGAAGCCAGGAGGGAGGTAATGTGAAGGGCAGTTCAACCTTTGCAGTTCTACCCTGAGATATTGAAGATAATCTGGTGAAAATATTTTAGGGCCTGGTGAGTGTATTCTTGTGGATTAGAGGCAAGGAACCGGAACTACAGATCCGGGGTCTACCAGGGGAGGGAGGTTACTGTGTTCTGCTGTATCGATAATTCCCTGTGATGACCAGTGTGAAACCTGTCTCCAGAGACTGATGAATGACCTGCAACCTCTTCTGAACTTGATTTTTCTCATCTAGAAAATAGTGACCACCAGGGTCATTTGGGAGGCTACAATGAAATGATGTAGTTGGAGTGATCACACAGGGCCTTGCTCATTGTTGCTGCTCTTATTACACTGTTGATGTTGTTATGATTATTACTCAGATTGTGACAATCCTTTACCCCAAAGCCACTTCATCAAAGGTGAATATAACTTGCTAACTTACTTCAGAACTTCTATAAAATCATTCAAGAAAGTTTTGATATCATTCCTTGATACTAATTTAGAATCTCAAGATTTTATTAGCTTTAGGCAACCATTTTTTTTCTTCAGTGACATCACTGACACATATATTCCTTCAGCAAAACTTTATTTTATATTTTTAACAACATGATAATCAGGAAACCTATAGAAAGTCTTAATAATTTACTCATAGATGTATGTTACATTCATACATGTATACGTAATTACATGGAAGTACTGTGTGACATATACTTTTATACATTCATGCATACATATGTTAATGAATTTGTGTACATGTATTTGTGCATGTGATAGGCTTCCAGATAGTCTTCCACATGGATTTTTATTTTCTTTTAATGAAGTATAATGATTCTTTGAAACACTTGTTAAATATTTTCTTAAGTGACACACTTTAGAAGACTTTCCTATGTTCCAACCTAGAAGACTGTATCTGTCCAAAATGTACATCATTTGAGGTAGGAAAATAAACGCTGATCGGTAAAAGGCTAATTAGTTATGTATATGTTTTCACTGGAATAGATTTATGTTTCAAATAGGTAACTATCACATCAGAGCAGTTTGAAAGGGGGAAACAGTTTTTCAATTTTGACATTCCTTTTCTTAAAGTAGAATTGATATGCATATTCTAATGATTGAGTTTCACACCAGCTATTATGTCATAAAATGAAATTATAGTACAGAATTACTTACAGAATTTCAAATATGACAGCTATTGTTACTGATAAATATGTGTTTGAACAATTGATCAAATTAAATATTTGAAATAAATAAAAGTAGATTCTCAGCTCATGAAGAATTAAAAAATAAAATTTGTCCTTTCGTTGTTTTATCTTTTGTCTTATTTTTCTAATTAAATATATTTTCCCTTCCTAAGCAACATACATCTGGCAACAAAGAGGAATTTTTTAAAAATTAAGTAAAAGATGAGTTAAAGAGCCCAACAAAACCAGAAGCCTTGAAAAATATAAAGAATTATACTTACAGGTTATCAAAAAGGCAGGAAATTTAAAGAATAAAAAATAGAGTAGTTCTGAAAAAATAAATTGATTTGACTATGTACAAATTTGAAACATCTATTTGTACTAACATAAACAACTAATTATTAAGTGTTAAACATTGGAAATTATTACAGCAAAATATAAATACCCAAGTTTACAAAAAAATTATATACTATGAATAAAACCACCACCTCATTAGGAAATAAAAGAAAAAACTAAGACTATGGGTCTCCTGTTATTAAACAATTGGGAAAAATTCAAGCTCATTCAACTCATTATTAATAACATCAAATGTTGAAACAAAGGCTTCTTTTAGACCCCAAAATTTACAAAGTTGTTTTTGCTTACTTTTTTCTTTTTTTTTTTTTTTTTTGGTAACAACTTATTCTAATGAAGATGTGGTAAATGGGAATGGAAAAATGTTTTAACTTTTCTGGAAGACGAATAGACTATATCTGTATCAAGAGCCTTAAAATGTTCTAACTATTCTACTAGGAAATATTGTTTGTTTAGATTTCTAGGGGGAAAAAAATCATAAAGTATTGAAACATGACTTACAACATTTAAAAAATGAAAACCAGCCAAATGTGAGCAAATATAAAATGGCTAAATAAAGACATTCATACTGAATAGTTTGTTTTTATTATCATGTCTTGAAAAATGTATCTGAAAGTATAATTATAATAATGAGAAAAATGCTAGGATGTGAAATTTGATATATGGCATAATCACAAGTTTTGAAAAAGATATAATTTATATATACATACATATATAATTATTACATGTCTATGTTATGATTATTCTGATTTATATGTAAGGAATAATATATACTAATTATAAACTAATATATCCTAATAGTATATATTAATGTATACTAATAATATATACTCCTAATAATATATACCAAGGTGTATATATATATATATATATATATATATATATACTCAACTTCTTGTGTGGTGGTATCACAAATGATTTTTATTTATATTACTCTTATCCATATTTCATAGACATATATTACTTTTATAATCAGGAAAAAGTAGTGAAAACATCTACCTCTCAAACTATTCAAACTTTGTTTCAAGGAAGCTGTAACTATATAAAACACAGTGGGACTTGTTTGCAGGTACTGACTTATGATTCTAGGGCTACAAAAAAATTACATAAACAAGATCTCTGTTTTCAGAATCTTGTGCAAAATTCATAATATATACAACGCTCATAGCTTGGTGTAAGAGGTCTTCTGACCTCAGGAAGTAATGAATGAATGATTGAACGGTAGGCCAGCAGTAAGCACGCCTTTCAGAATTCATAGAGGGTCCCAGAATGCTTTCTTGCTACAATTAGCTAAACTTTAAAAACATAAATGGGATTTTACATGAAAAACGAGGCTGTTGGGAAGAGAGGCTGCAACTCTCTCTCCCAGAGAGTTTTAGAATGGAAAAACAGCTGGAGCTACAGAATGGGAGAAAGTAATGGGCCTGTGGTGTTGGTGAGTTATGAGTAATCAGATATGTCTGGAGTATGAAGTGAATGGATGGAGTAAAATAAATCAGCCAGAAAGACAATGTTGAGGCTCACTGTGATGGATCTGGAGCATTAACTGTTTTCTGCAGGTAATGGGGAGCCATTGAATATGATTTTATAGGGGCTCCACAGAGGACACTTGGGCAGAAGTTTGGATGGTGAATTAGAAGTGGCCCCACGGAAGTGTCACTCTAGAGGCAAGCTCAATAGCCCAGAAACTGCACCAAGAAAACAACATTAGGAATGTAAAGGTTGATGACAGATTTGAGAAGCATTTCTGAAGTAGAATTTATTGCTTTTAGGACCATTTGAATGTAGTTACCTGAGACCCACCTTCCCCAGAATCTAGAATCTCTGGGAATGGTAGATACAAAGTTAGCATTTTAACAAACTCCCAAGGGAGGCTGAATGCATGTAAGGTTTAGGAAACAGGTTTTGTCAACTTAAGCCAAAGGGCCAAGGATTGAGAGACCCCAGAATTCAAAGGATTTGAATTCTTGAGACCTCAGAGTCCAAGGGAGGTGTTCTGAACTGTAGAAAACCCAGATTATGACTGATGTGGAATTGAGGGCTGAGTTTAAGGTTAGATACCTCCTGGGGTTGAAAAATCCTGGGAAATATTTTTTTCACTTGTGCAATTTGGAATATTCTTGAATTCAGTTGAGCCAAAGTGGAATAAAATCATTCATTGAATCAAAATTTCAAGAGCTCCTTTCCTGAAAACACATAGATTTCCAGTCACCCATTTGTCCACTCATTCATTCATTGCATGAACATTTATTACATCCTTCTATTGTGCTAAAGGCTAAGGATGTGAGGATTAAGAACAGAGCGTCTGTCTTCAAAGAACTCCCAGTCTACTGGACATAAAGGAGCTTATATTTTTTGGGTAATGTATTTTTGAATAAACCTGTAATAGATTCAAAATTATTAGGTGCAATCTTCCCAACAAACCTGAGGTCTTATTATTTTTATTTTATAAGTAAAGAAGCAAGGTCTCAGAAAAGTTAAGTGATTTGTCCCAGATCTCACAATTAATAAATAGCAAAACCAGGTCATGTTATCCATTTTGTCCATATTATACTGTCTCCTCAGCAGGTAGGAAATCAAACATGCACCCCAAAACAGAATTGTTCTAAAAGAAAGATGCACAGTGTACCAAAAGGGCTTAAGATTGGTTTAATTAAGGCCCTGTTTAGCACGGTAGTTAAATCCAACCTCTGCCCTTGGAGGTAACTTGTGACCAGGTCTTGATTCAAGGACATCACCATAAAACTGATGAGTTGGGTGTTTTTCTCCTTTTGCAAGCAGAGAAAATGAGTAGTCGACATTAACTTGAAACTCCATTTTGTCTTTATAGCTTTATAATACTAAGGCTTATTAACTTACAATTTTAAAATCTTTTTGATGAGTGTGTTTTACACAATTGATATGTAAGTGATCACAGATATATAAAAATAAATAGTATATATGGCTTAAAATACCAACATATGATGTTTCTCATTCTGTGCCTAGTGGAGATTGTATACCAAGAGGGACCTTCAGATCTAGGAAAAGAAGGGCAAGAATTAATGTATACGCATGATGTTACATTCAAAAGCAACTGTGAAATCAAAGTGTGGTTCTCATGTTGTAACGATATCTGTATCTCAAAGTTACATTTAGACATCTGAAATCGAAACTGTAGTTCCAGTTCTTGCCTCAGCTATAAACTTGTTTAATAATTCTTTTATAAAACATAGGTTCTGAGTCAACATGGCCAATAAGTGAGAGAGGATTTGATTACTAGGGAATAATTAAAAAAGCATCTGATCAATAGATCAGAGTTAAAGATGATGAAAAAATACAGGAAATACAAAAGACTATAGAAAAAGCTATACCCAAGGTGCTATTATTTCAAATAATATCATTAGAGTCAAAAGTTATAAACATTTTATATATAATCTTTAATTCTCACAATATTTCAGGCAAGAAAACAAGGTACTTTGTACATCATCATCAAAGTGAGATTAAAAGCCCAGGGTCCAATCTGGGCCCTAAAAGTTCCTGCTTTTGTTGTATTGCACACATGATGTGTTTACTTGGCATTGTACACTTATATTATCTGGGTTTTGTGGGGGTTTTCTGTTTGTTTTTTGGTATTGCACACTATTATATATTCAAAGAGCTCCATTCTGGCTTTCATAAAAAAAAGAGAAAAAAAGTGCAGAATCATCTTCCTGACTTTGAATTTACACTTTCAAAGTTGAATATAAAGTGATTATAGGTAATTATGAAGGCACATGGATTATTTGACTATAATCTTTAAACATTTACCACCACAGAAAATATTCTGATATTGGGTTCCTTCTATACGCTTTCAAAATATCAATTATTTAAAAATAGATAACAGGGAAAGCCTTATGCCTTCAAAAAGAAAGACTTCTTTTTTTTTTTCTGTGTAATGATGAAGTAACATGGATTTGATCATTTGTTATTTGATAACTAAGTAATAGACCAATCAGTGAATTTGCAAGTGCAGATAATTGTAACCCTTCTGTCTCTGTGTTCTGTCGGTTTCAGAAGGTTTATTGAGGGCTTGCATTGGTGCTGTACTATGCAAAGCTGACTGATTCTTCCTAAAATATAGTTGGAAAGAAAGAAAACATAGTTCACTAAAATCCTTTTTAAACAAGCTCTCAAAGCAACTTTTATATTGAAGTTGAGTCCTCACAGCGACACATCACAGAAAAGCAAATAATCATGTAGGGGTATAAAAAGAAGGGGTTGACCTTGTATGAAATCTCTTATCTAGAGAATTTCAACCATATTATCCACTTTCTTTAATTCCAGCATTCCTCCTTGTCCTTATAATGATGAAATTGTAAAATGTGTAGTCAACATGCCCAAATGATTTCTCAGAGCGAGTTTCAACTCTGAGTCTCACCCTTTTGATTTAACTAATAGGCCAAACTTGATGTGTAAAATATTGTAAGCACCTTTGGATCAATGCTCTTCATTCTGTTTTTATAACCCTCTTTATAGAGCTAATATTAACATGGGTCTTTTTGGTCTTCTAGTAGGAAGTTCTAAAGTATACATATTTTAAGGGTTCATTGGTCAGTTACCGAGAGGTTAGCAGACTTTTTCTGTAAAGGGCCAGACAGCAAATATTTCAGGCTTTGTGGGCCATATGTTCTCTGTCCAACTAAAACAGGCCAACACGAAAACAGCCAAAGTCAGTGTGGCAGCAAATGGGTGTGTCTGTGTACTGCTTAAAACAGAAGCTGACATTCGGATTTCATGCACTTTTCACGTCATGACATTCTCTTCTTTTGTGTTTTGTTTAACTATTCAGCAAGGTAAAACATTCTTGCGCGTGGACAGTACAAAAACAGGCGGTGGGGTATTTGGGAAATGCATTGTAGCTTGCCAACTGCAGCTCATTATCTTGAAGTATTTGTATAAAAAGCCATGATACTTCCATATTTATTCTTTATGTGTTTTGTTAATAAAGAATCCATCTCTTTGCCCTCTAAATGGGAGAGGAAGAATGTTTTCAGTGAGAGCGCTAACACCTCTGGCTGACCTCATGCCCCCTAAGGACAGGGACAGCACAGGCGCAGGTGGCTCGTCACCTCGCCCTTCTAGAATCACATCAGCTGGCCCTCCTGCCTGCTCTTCCTTGGTGCCCCACTGCTGCTGTCCATGCTCTCCTGGAGAAATCTGCAGGGAATAGAGAAAATCGAGAGAAATTTGGTATCTCTAGCTTCTTTTTCAGAGAAATTATGATTTCCATAAAATGGGCTCACCGGATTGGAGAAATTGGCACACAGCAAGCAATATGGAACTGATAGATTTCCCGCCGTCCTGAAGCACCCGAAAGTTAGAAGTCGTGTTGGGTTTGCTGTTTAAGAAATTAAATTTGTTGCACAAGTCTCAAGACTCATAGCTGAACTTTATTTCAAGGCGAGTGAGGCACTTGCTCAATGTTCTTTCTTGTATCTCTGATAAATTATTATTTCTTGCACATGCTAACCCATGAGGCACAAAAATCAAAAGCCATTGAGATTAGGCATGCTTTTATCAATTTTATTCTGGTATCTTCTTTAGTGGTGAAATGCTCCAAGTGCTTATTTCAGAGTATTTTTTCTTTATGATTTACATTTTTTGGAAAATTGAATATTTTAAATAAATTATATGGTGATTTATTATTAGATAGTATTACTATTCCTTTGTTCTTTGGAAAAAATATTCTCAATATGAGGAAGTACTTACTTTGTTTCTTAGAGAAAGTAATGATTGAAGTGAATTAAAAACTCCTCATTTATGTTGTTCTTGATGCCCTAAAGGATCAGTAGGTAAGACATTAACAATGTCTGAGGCTTTACACTTTCCCCATCTTTTTTGCATGCTTTACTTAGTTCACTGTCTCTTACAACCATGTGAAGTATGAAGTATCTACTCATATACATAAATACATGAAGTATGTACAATATACATGAAATGAGCATATGAAGTACATGAAAATATATATATACTATGTATATAATTATGTACCTATACATATACAATTTTTGTAGGAAATACAAACAAGTTCAGAGAAATACACGACTTCAATGTCCCACAACAATCAGGACTGCAAAGAATTCATTTAACTCTGTCCATTATACCATGTGGCTTCCATCTGAAGAATGAAAAATACAGTTAAAATTGGCATCTGGAAAGAATATGGTCTTTTCATATGATTGACATATATATCTATATATAGATACCTATCTATATATAGATATACTCTTTATTTGAATTTTAGAATAGTTTCTAAGTTTACAGAAAGGCTACAGAGAGTGCACAAAGGGTTCTTGTATACCTCCCCACAGTTTCCCCTTTCGTTAATACTTTACATTACTGCGTATATATTTGTCAGAACTAGTGAATCAATACTGATACATTATTATTAATGCCTATAAATTCATTTGACTTCCTTAGTTCTTATTTCTTTCTTTCAGGATCCCCTCCAGGATACCATAGAAATTAATTTTAGTCATTCTGCCTGCTTTGCCTTCTGTAGACTTTGACAGTTTCTCAGATTTTCCTTATTTTGAATGACCTGGACCATTTTGAGGATTGCTGGACTGGTATTTTGTAGAAGGTCTCTCCGTTTGGGATTGTCTGATATTTTTCTCATGGTTACACTGGGTTAAAGAGTTTTGGGAGGAAGACCACAGGCGTAGTGTGCCTTTCTCCTCACCTGACGTCAAGGTTACCTACATACTGTCACTATCACAACTGTTGATCGCCTGGTCTGCTGTAGGTAGTGTTTGACAGGTTTCTCTGTTAACTTACTCTCTCTCTCTTTTTCATCCTGAATTCTTTGGAAAGAAGTCACTGTGTATCACATACAATTAAGGGATGGAGATTTATATTTCACCTCTTTGAGTAGGAGCTTCACTTGATTTTATCTCCATCAACTTATTAGCCAAGAATATTGCCTGTGCTGAATTGTGTTAATATGAAAATATTGCCCAAGAGATGTGTGCTCATATGAATTAAATAATTGTCTTATACTTGTCTCCCAATGTATACTTAGTATCATAAGTCATATCTCAGAGTTCTTTCAACTTCAGGGTGAAGTAGAATAGGACTTTACAGCTAAATATAACCAGATTTGAAGAATTAGGTGATGAAACAAAAAATAGGAAAGCCATGAAATATTTTGTGGGACCACCCAAAAATTGCTAACACACTTCATATAATTGCTAAACATATTATTTGTTATGTACAAAGTACTGAATTGAAGCGCAGAATCTTACTATCAGACTGAAATGTGGGTTTTAGACAGATTTTAAGCATAGGGATTCTACCATGAAAATGACCATAGTAATAATATTGGAGTTCAATTCCAGGAATTAAAAAGAATATAGACCCTCCAGAAAGAAATATTTACAAACACATACCATTTAAAAGTAAATACCGCAAGCAGATTTGTCTTTTCCTAAATGAATCACATTCTACATTCATTCATTTCATCTGAATATAGTAATAATTTTCTTGGGTATTTTAAGTGAGAAAAATGTTTGAGAGCAGATTTAACATAAGAAGATTCTATACAAGACACAGCAGATTTGTTAAAATAGTAATTAAAAATTTTGAATTGGCGATTTTCTAACAACCTATAATTGAATTCTCTTAGAATATCTAGCCCTCATTCATGTATTGGGCAATATATTCTCATGAAATTTGTATTGACAATACATCTGGCCACCAAGGGAAGACAGGTCAATATTATAGAGTTAGTCTGAAAAAAAAAGGGGAGTTTATTTTCTTCTATTAATGTTTAAACCATTATATAAGTCAAGTGGACATATAATTATTTTAAAATAAAAATGTAAAGTATATGAAAACTATACTTTATAACTTTATTCTTAAACTTCTTTTAGATATTTTGGAGAAATTGATTATCCTTAATAAATGAATAGCATAATTGACAGAAAACACACACTTCTACTATAGATAATGTAATGCAATTATATGTGTATGAAATATAGTGTCCCCTACAAAATATATTGGTGACAATGTTGTCAGAGTGATCCAGGAATATTATTTTTCAGTCACAAGTACTAATTCACACCCTTAAAATATTAAAGGAAGTTAAGTAATAGATGACTTACTGTTTTTATGGACAACTAAGTACAATGCAAATATTGAAGTGATGCTGTGAATATCTTACCTTAAAGAAGGTTGGAGGTTTTGCAGTTTCATTGGAATGTGTAAAATCCAGTGAGATTTGACTAGAAAATTATCTGGAGAGTTTTCTGAGAGGCAACATAAACTGATGATGGTGATGGTGGCTTTCTTTTTACTCATAGAACTTACCGAGAGCTTAATGACTCTGTTCTGCATGTTGGGGCTGCTGAGATGGATGAGATTTGGGGCCTCCTGTCTGGGAATTCTGTGTTATAAATGCTATTTATAACAGTTTATAGTCACTCAATAAATTTTGCTTGTATTTATACCAAAATAGAGTTACTGTATTTTTATTGCATAGATCATTGTTATAAAATATGATAACCCTTTTGAAAAACTTCCAAACCACTTTGGCAATATCCTATTGGGACAAAATCCTGTTGGTTAGGTTACTTCAACAAACATCTAGAATATTTTCCTTTAAAAAGTGAACATCTATGGCTAACATCCTGGGCTAGGGACTAGAGGACAGTAAAAGGCATAAAGCACAGCCTATCCTTTTGAGCAATTTTATATCAATTAGGCACATACAGGACACTTACCTGAGGGTATCATCTTCTGGACTCCCAACTCAAGTCATTGACTTTGATTTATTTGATATGCAGTTTTTTAAAAATTATTAAGCCATAAAATATATTTTTGAGTAGCATCTGGAAGTGGTAGTACATAAAACAATAACTACTATTATGATTTTTAGATAATATTTAGGAAATGGGACATGCTTTGGTAGAAAGAATATTCACTTTGGAGTGTGAGTTTGAAAAAGGTCTGTATCACAGGTAATAAGCTGCGACCTTGATGTAGTTCCTTAAACTTCCTGAGGCTCAGCATTCTTACTTATAGTGTGCAGACCAATCTTAACTTTCAGGGAGGATGGGAGGACTTAGTAAGCCCTTTGTGCATGCTTGGCAGAGAGCGGGTATGGAAAACAGCTAGATATTTGTCGGTATTAGAATAATAATACTTGGACAATGGTTTAATATTTTTAAAAATGACTACCTTCATTATCCAATATAAGCCATACACCAGCTTCTGAGATTGAAATATGATCAATTTTATTATTTAGATGAAGAAACCAAGAAGTAGAGCTACTCGGGGAAATTTGGCACATCCAGGCATGGAAGCTTTGTCTTCTAGCTGTGGGTCCTGCCCTCTTCATAAAGGACTGGGAATCATGAGAATCTGATTTTGCCTTGTTCACACAAAAGCCTACTTTCCTGGATCTGGGCAAGATTTATGATTTCTTAAAGTCTTAGCTTCCTCATCTGTACTTTGATGGTGTGGTGTTCTACTAATTTATCTTCCCAGTCCTTTCCAGGTTTGCATATACTTTGAGAATCAGTGTAGCATAGTTGTTAAAGGCACAGTGTTGGAGAGGCAATCGTTACAAATCCTTACTCTGCCACTTACTGGCTCTGTAATCTTAAATAAGTAGCCAATTCTGTCTCCTTTTACTCATCATTATGGGTCAATAAATAATACATATTTCAGAGCATCATCATTGTGAGGAATAAATGAATTAAACTGTTCCAATGACTTAAAATGGAATCTGGTATAGAGAAAGCATACTGTGGTTACTATTCTAAGATTGAAACGTCAAATTCAGTGACTCCAAGTGAACTAGTTTAACCCTTCAAGTCATAGAGTGAATTTGCTTGAACAGTTAAGTGGAGGCCTCCCCATCCTTGGTTCATGACATGATCACATTGCTATCTTGTGTGCTATCCTGGACAGACTCAACCCACTGACTCTCTTCTAAAGAACAGTATTGGTGGACATGGTCACGTATACAGGGAGACAGTATTTATCTGTCCAGAAATGTATGTATGTAAATCCATATCAAGTTAGTACTGAATCTTCTTCTGATAGACAATTGACCTGATGAATCAATCTGTTCCCCTAAAGTGCTGGAACTCTTTGGGGGTCATGTCAGTATGATTGCAGAGGCCAGTTATTCTAAATTAGACATTTGCTGAAGCATCAAAAATGTAGCTGAACTTCTTTGGTAAAATAATTATTTAAACATTTAAATTCCAAGCATTAGATGCACACTGAAAATCATTTTGGTAGAAAAATTATTAAAAAATCTTAATTCTGTGTTACTTATAAACAAACCCAAATTTTGTTTCAAGAGTAAAAATGTTCACTAAAATCTCCAAAACGTATCGCATTCATATTCAATTATACTGACATATTGGGACCTATGAGAGAATGGGATCAACATGAAAGTAATAGGTAAATATTTGGCAAATTGCTTAAAGTGATTTAAAGAAAGGTTTGTTTCTCTATTGTGGACTTTTAGAACATATCAGAAAAATATTTTCACCCAAATTATTGTTTAATAATAATTTGACTGATTTAAGTACAAAATTGATTTATAGTTTCTGTACTTCAATTTTGCTCTGTAAGAATTACAAAGATATAGAAAGGCTGACATTTTCAAATCAACTGCTAGCACAGTGCAAAAAAAATTGCTTTCATGCCAGTTTTTTCTTCTGTATTCACTCTTTCTTTTTTGCTAGGTGGCATGCATGCAGTGGTTTCATGGAGACCATACAATGCTTGAGATGATTGAGAAAAAGCGTTGCTTGTGCAAAGAAATAAAGGCTAGACAGAAAACGGAAAAGGGCCTTTGCAAACAGGATAGCATGCCTATCTTACCCAGCTGGAAGAAGAATGCAGGTGCAAAGAAGTACAGTCCTCCACCCTATTCTAAACAGCAAACGGTATTCTGGGATACTGCCATATGACTTTACAGGATGGCATGAGCTCCACGTGACTAAACATGAAGAAGGAAGTCAACTTGGTCATGTGATAAGTAACTGTTATGTATCTTCTCTGTTTGGAAAGGAATGCCAGCACTTCCCTTGGAAAATCCATGGGAAGCTGTGCCTATTCATGGCAAATTCCAGATAAAATGTATATTTCCTTGCAATTAAGGCACACTTATTTATCCTGGATTATTTTGAATCCAGAAGATATTAAGATGTACATATTTTACTAGTTTATGGGTGACAACTGAAATAATACACATTATACGTATATAAACTACAGAAATATCAAGAGTTTTAATATATGATATAATTTCGGTATTAACTGGTTTGTTATCTCTTTTATATGTAATCCCTTGATGCCTTTTATTATTAATTTTTTGCATTTAAAATGTTATTTTTGTCCACCCACATTTAGCTTCTCTACAAGAGCTCACAGCTATAAATCATGTTCAACCACATAATATATGATCTGGTGCTAGTAATGTAGAAGTCAGATATCATTCGTTAAGAATGCCTGTTGCTTTGTACATTTGTAAGGGTTGATGGGAAATAGGTGCAAATATGATGCTTAATTTGGACATCCATGTTACATCAACACCAATATTTTTGCTACATTGGCTTTATAAAAATTTCTCTTCAATATAATCTCGTTTATTACTAAACAATGGTTAGTCAAACTATAAAGAAAGTTACTAGGACATATTGGGACATCCTAGCAGCAAACATTTCCTTCAGAAATGACTTTAGGGACATGTATGTGTCCTGGCATCATTGACCTGATTGGAGGAGACCAGGGTTCACTGTGACAATGGAAGCAACAGGAATCAAAGGCTAAACATCAAGACTGCTTTCAAGAAAGTGGGACCAGTGGCATTATAGCCGCTTCAGTCACTATTTTTAAGTAACTTTTAATGTATTTGTTTGTTTACCCTAGAAAATGAGAAATAAACATTCAATCAGATGAGTTCACATATTTTAGTACATGAAATGCCAATCTTTCTCAAAATTAAGGTCAATTAATGAATTAGTATCTCTCATTCATTTTTTTCAAAGTATCACCACACTTTTGGGTCGTAATCTTCTGCACATGATCATCACACCCACTTTTACTGATTATGACACCGTGACCAAAGAATTATGACCACTTATTATATTTTGCTTCAAGCAAGAAACAGGAAATGCAGGGGGTGGGGGATGGGGGGATTCAGTTTTATGTCGTGGTGAAATTTAAGTTAAGCAAATCGTATATATCTTTTAACAGCAACTTGTTAGTTGAATATAAATATTTCCATGGATGAATAAAAAAGGAAACTATCACATATATTTTGTATATTCAAATTACTATTTATGCTTCCTAAAATTGACAGTATGTGATTCTTCTTTAACAATCAAGTTAGTATTATATTTCTGAGAGAAAAGGTATGTGTTTGAAGTTATTGTCATAGTGGCTTTCCTTATAAGGGTTTTGACAGCAATAGTACAATGCTGCTCAATAAAACCAAATATAAATAGAAGGTAGGGAATTTTTGTAATCTATATTGCTAAAAATCTAGTAATGCTTTATCAGTAATAGTTCCTTTCAATACTTCGAAATGGTATAAAATAATTTTTTAATATTTTATAATTAATGTATATTTTGATGTCCAATTAGAATTCTGAAAGAATAAGGAAAAAAGGTAACTGGGAGCGTGTACCTTTGTGTGTGTGCACGTATGCGTGAATGAAAACTCAGTGCTGAGAACTGTACACATGAGATGCTTACTGAAGTTTCAGGTTTTGCTTGAATTACTAAGGTGGTTAAAAAAAAAAAACAGAATCAAAAGTCCAGAAAATCATGCAGCAATCCTAAGTAGCTTAAATAAATTCTGCTGCCATGTTTCACCAGTTATAGATACGTTTCAAATCCAACAGTCAATGGAGTCCAAATTAAAGAGTGATGGATGGAATGAGTTCAGATAAAATCAGAATTGAAATAAAATGTGTTTATGGCCCGAATTGTTATTGTGATTTAAGTCATAATGACCATATATAGTTAAGCCAATCAATCAAACCTAAGATATCAATTCTCAGCATCTTTATGATGATCTTGGTGTGTGTGTATATATATATTCAGGCTCAGTATGGTAATGACTGGATAATCCCCTTGACACTTACAGTTAGTAACATGCAAGTGTATTTTTCAGATGGCTATCTTTCCCATATCTCTCTGAATTAGAAGGTATTTTTTCATGTTGGCCACTTCTCAAGAAGGAAACAGGTACTAAAGTGATTTGTGTTGAATTCAGACATCCCCATCTGTTCTGCCAAATTTATACTGTTACCAGGTTTCACAGGTTCCCTATTTAAGCAAGTTGTCTTCTGGGAAGGTAGCTTCTTTGAAAATCTGACCTTAGGCAACCAATTCCATTTAATTTTCCCAAATCTTGCCTTCAGGGGGAAGTAATTGGAAGATCTAGAAAAGTGGCTTCACTGATATTTGATTCAAGAACTGTTATTTCTGTGCCTATATAACTGCCCATTGTGGTGTAGCCATTCTATAATTAATTTCCTCTTTGTGTAGTGTTTCTGTATGTGGAGAAAAAGAGGCCACTAGGATAGAAAGAAAAATAAGTTTACTCTCTGATGGCAATCAATCAGGGCACTTCAATCTATGAATTTGGTCAAATGATAAAACAATCTCTCTACAGCCAGAACACTATGGAATGATAAAGCTCATATTTTCAGCAGTGCCAAAAGAACAAATCATATCATGGTATGGTTATCAGGTTGAAAGTGTTCATGCCTATGAAAAATGGTCTTTTCATGGCAAATTTTATAGAAACAGAATTTTATTGACTGTCAGCAAGAGAAGAGACAAATTTTGTTAGAGTTGATGGAAAGGAGAAATCAAATCCTGCTTTTCTGTCCAATGCCAGAAGCCAGCATCTTCTGAGATACAACAGTAGGTCTTTAAATACACACTGCTACCCTTTCTTCCATGTTTATGCTGTTGAATCAAGTTTGATGTCAAAGTGATTGATTTGTATAAAAGAAGGCTAATGTCCGCCTGTATAAAATCGTTGGAAAAGTGAAACAAAACAAAACATTACTAAATGAAAATGTGTAGTTTTAAAGAATTTACACAGATACATGACAGTTGTCTGGGTACAACTAGACACAACTTCATTTTTCAAAATAGTGATGCTGAGACTCCAGAGAGACTGAAGACCCAAGTAGTTTTCTTTGAGTGCTTCTGGAGAATCTAGAGACATTTTTCTTACTACATTTTGGCTTAGGATTTGTCCTCACACACAATCTGGTTTGACTCTTTTGAGCAAGTTATTTATTAAGTTAATGAAATAAAACCACCATGTTGGCTTATTGTTTTAGCTAATTAAGACTTCAAAACAATGTACATAAACAGTGAAGTTGGAATATAACTTTTAGGTTAAAGTGAATCACTTCCCTAAAATAGAGAAGAGCTTGTACACTAATTATGGCTACCTATGAAAGCAAAAAAAAATTCCTACGATTTAAGTAATAAGTAATCTGAGGTGAGAGAATTCACTGTTGCAAAGGAATAGAAGTAGAACAGAATAGACATTCACAATTCATTGTGTCCCAGACATAAATAGAAGGGAAGAAAAATGGTATCAGTAATATTACTTTTCATTATTAACCCCTACATGGGAAAATAAATAGCTAAATATAGAATGGGGACAATTTATTAATCCATTATTAACAGTTCATTGCTGAGAAATTTGTCTATTGGTTATTAAAAAAAAATTTCTGAAACACTTGAAATTAAACCGTCAATGAGATGTGGCTCCTGCCATCAAGGAGCTTAATTATGTAATCATTAATATAAAATATAAAATTATCATGTTTGACATCTTGTATGTGTTCATGATATTCTCTCCTTTTTTCAGATTAACTGTACAAAGTAAAATATTAAACATGTTAAAGTTAACATCTAAGTATAAAATGTGTTTATGTGTAAGCCTCTATATATGTACACATAGGCTATGTACTGCCGTCTATGTAAATCAGTACAAGATGACACGTTTTACCATGTTGGACTTAAGCATTGTGACTTGGTGTTTGGATTAATTAAAAATCCTTTGATATTTGGGTCAATTACATCATAGCAAAAAGTGTGTAATCTGGAAAAAAAAAGTCTGTTTACATTTCCCTTTAAATATAATAAAGTCTCAAATCTTAGGGAAAACACCTTTCCAGAAATATTGTTGGATTTATCTCAACCAAACATACATGAAAATCTTTTTGAATGTTTAATTGTTCCCAAATATGACTGGGTTTGCCCACCCTAAAATCATCTACATTCACACATGTGTATGCCCACATACAGTATACATACTGTATATAATATATATGAAAATGTTTAGTATGCACTTCTTTTGTTTGGAATTCCTTAGGTTAACATTGATAGTGTAGCAATTTGTGGAAAGTGCACTGTGATAATAAAAAACAAAGCACAGTAAAGTCACAGGTCTTGTTATCTTGCACTAAAAATGTGTTTACGTATTTATCAATTGTATGTTTACTTTCTTGCTCTTTTTGAGAAACTGAAACAAATAGTTATTGAGAAAAATGATATAAAATAATATGTTTTTTAGTGGAAAATGGCACTACATTTTTAAAAGACAGGGCTTTTAAAAGAAACCGTTTAACATCCATTCCAATATAACATGTTTACCGTATCTAAAAATCAGAATGTCGTATTGCATTTTTCATAACTCATCAAAAATGTCAGGTATGTGCCTGAAAAATTGTGCAAATAAGCATTAGATAACAGATTTCTCTACTCATGTGTTGTTAGCCATTTCTATATACATAATATTTAAACACTGATGTTTTAATTTCTCTTAATTTTTGTACTTGATTTTTTTAGGTAACATGTAATTATAAATGTACTTTGATACTACTGAAGTAACCAGATGTTGTTTGAAAATAAACTGTTTCCTTTAGTGCATTGACAATATTTTACGATACTTTTGTGCTTATTTATTTGTGCTCCCGTGTAATTATAATAAAAGCAATAGTTTAAATTAATTGACGTTCTCATTGCTGGTATTTATTCATTAAGAAACAAGATAAGGAAGAACTCTTTCAAAAGCAAAGTACACACATTTTTCAACTTCTACAGTTGTCTGTGAGATTGTATATTGTGGAAGATCGATGGAAGTTAGTAACGAAGGCCTGGAAACTTCTTTAGTTATGTGACCCCAGATGTCCACAGTCACCACTTGGCTTCTCCCTCTAACAGGCTGTCCACTAAATAAGAGTAAACTTGACATTTTTCTTTCTTCA
Source organism: Manis javanica (assembly GCF_040802235.1). Lineage (NCBI taxonomy): Eukaryota > Metazoa > Chordata > Mammalia > Pholidota > Manidae > Manis > Manis javanica. The sequence goes on along the minus strand of NC_133167.1, from coordinate 11,577,419 downwards.
GTATGTACCTAATTCAAATTAAATGACTGAGCATGTATCTAAAGTGTGCCACAAGCATTAAAGAAATAGGCCCCCAATCTTAGCCGGTGTGTGCAGACAGAATATTTATTGGAAGGGTAGTTAGCACATTCATTTATTCATTCTTCTAGAATGAATGTAATTTATGTAGGGAGTAAGTCAGTGTGTTTAATGCAACTGGGATATCAGTAAAATGTCATTGAGCACCTGAAATACATGAGACAAGGCCCTGGAGCTCAGCAAGCTTACCAAAATAAAAGTGCATTTGTAAGTATGCAGTCTCTTCTAGTAGTTTCTAATGGCTATTTCATCAACCACTTACATCTCCCGTATATCCAATTTCAGTGTAACTTATTATAGTTTCATAATTCATCACAGCTTCTTTTCATGTTCACTTCTTAAAAGGAATCCAATTCATTCCCATTGGTTAGTCCATCCTTCAGCTCTTCAAATGTCTCAAGTATATACTGTCTTTTGATTGAACAAGAAATAACTAGCCACACTCCCCACTGGCAACATTCCAAGCTTCCACCCATCTCATCTCAAGACAGGAAGTGTCCCTTATTGTAAACTGTCTCTTTTATTCTCCCAACACCCACTAAAATTCCTTTGTTTCCAGCTTTGTGTTCCCAGGGTCTAATTAGTTATGTTGACACTAAGATGTGAATGGCTGATAAAGCAGTGTCCACCCTCCTATGGTTATTTCCATTTGAGAGGATTCTTACTAAAACGTACGATTGAATACCAGTTAGTGAAACGTCAGGCAATGTGGCAGCAGAGGAGATTGGGAGGAAAGATACAGAAAACTCTGCACAAAATCACCTCAAAGCATGTCCTTTAGAGCAGTGGTTCTCCAGCTTTGCTGCATAGAAGAATTCAAAAACTCCCCCTGTCCAGAAAGCACCCTGGGGGGTGTACACGAGCAATGGAAGCTTTGAAAAGCCCTCAAGTGATTCCAGGGTGGAAAAAAATTGAGAATTAGAGCAGTGCTTCTCAAACTTTAATATACTTGCTTATTCCTTGGGGATCTTGTTAACATACAGGTCCTGATTCAGTGCAGTCTGAAATTTGGCATCTTAGCAAGATCCCAGGAGATGCTGATGCTGACTGCTTGTAGACCACCCACTATGTGACAACTCCTAGGCAACTCACTTCTCTTTTATTTCCCACTATTTTTAGGGAGCTTTTGGTACCATACCCTAGAGCCCTGCTACTCAAAGTGTACTTCACAGATGGACAACATAGAATTATCTCGGGACTTGTTAGAACTGCAAAACCTTGAGATCCACCCTAGATGAATCTTTGGAGCTGATACTCATGAATTTTGGTGGCTGAGGCTCATAGATCTATTTCAGCAAGCTATTCAGATGATTTTTATGCCCAGAAAAGGTTGAGAAGCATTGCCCTAGACCAGTGTGGCTTTCAATCATGGCAGTACGTTACATTCATCTTGGGAGATTTTTATTTATTTTGATAACTGGGCTCCACTCAGAAAGATTCTGATTTAATCAGCTTGGCCTCAGGGTTAGACAACTTTTCCTCTTACACTTTCTCCTCTTTATCCTTTCAGCAGGGTTACATTACTTAAAATTTATTCTAAATTTTGCTTAGAAATTAGTGTCCAAGAGCTACTTAGACTTTTTATTGTTGATAATGGTATTAGGAGTCTGTTAGATTTCCCCCCCAGTTGGGATTGATGTACCCATTCCCACCCCCCCCCTGGCACATACAAACACATGGTATTGTGTGTGAGTTTCCCTTACAATGTCATGTCTTATAACAGTTGTTTCTTTGGGAGTTTGTCTTCTAATACTACCTGGTAAGTTTCAGAAAGGGAGCCAGTTTTGCTTGTGGTAAATCTTTTGTTCCCCAAAGTGCCTGGCCTATTGCTTTGCAAATTCAAGTACTAAGTGATATTCATTGACTTCATTTATACATTTATTCAACGAATGTTCACTGTAGCCCTCCTATATACCAAGCACTGTTCTAGACAGCAACAGAGCAAAATCCATGAAACGTAAAGTTTAAATTCTGGTTGATTTATGTATTGTTTTGATCTATCTTCCACCTCCTCTCTTTCATTACTGCCTGTTCATAGACCAACATCTCTGTTTATCAGTATCTAAAACAAAAATTGTATGAGATCTTGAGATTTTTACGATTTATAGCTCAGGATTACTATATCTACCTGTGAGTATTATTTACATAGTTAATTTATTTATATCTATCCATCTACACATTTATTTAAACTGCACTATTATAAAATGAATGTTTATGTTAATGCACAAAATATAGCAAGATAACATGTGCTAGAAATGAGTGACGACTTTAAAAAGAAGGAAAAAAATAGGGCATGAGATAAATCCAATCAGGAATGATTTTGTTTCACAAAATGCCTATGATGATAAGGCTATATAACTGCTAAATATAAGCTCCTATCATCCTAACAGCTATACTGCTAGTAATGGTGATAATAATGACTGCTATGATTTATTGCTTACACCACGTCAGATACTGAACTGTTCTAATTGTTTTTTATTGAATTCTCAACTCTATGATTATCTTCATTTTCTAGATAAAACAGCTGAAGTTTACAGAACTTGTCCAGATTTATCCAGATAGTAGGTACGAATCTGGGAAACTCAAGCCTCTTATTTAAATTAATTTTTGTCAGTTTGCTATTCACCATGTACCAAGATTCAAAGATGTTTTGAGTGCCCTGCAAGCACTATATTCCTGTCGCATGAATGGAATTAGCCCCTTTAACTTACATTTATATACCTAACACCACAGAGGCCGTGTTTTCCCTACAACAAAACACACTCCAGAGTTACAGCTCAGTGCAGGGGACTTTAGGTTTTCAGAAGTCTTTGTCTTTATTGACCATTCCTTAACAATCTTCTAACTAGTTGCAATGAAGGTCAAATGAATTGGCTAAGGTCAAGCAGTAAATTGGCTTTTGGATTGATTTTTCTGGTACATTTTCTTTAGGGTAACTAATATTGCCACATTATGTTGAGTTCAGTGTCTTGATATACTTTCAAGTGCCTTCTCAGCTACATTCAGTGAAAGACGTATTGGCTTAAGGGGGTACTTTGCTTTAGGGAATGCATCCAGCCAAATTTTGTTAGTCTTTCTTCAGGGAAGACACCGTATGTCATATTTATAAGAGACAGAGGAAAAGAGAATAATGGACTAGCACTTGGCTAAGTTAAAATATACCATCCCACCGGGCACCTCCACATCCACACTCTATTCTTCAGCAATATTTCCTCACAAGGGTCCTTGTGAGGTGTGACTCATGACACTGAGGTAGAAAAACAAATCGTGTTATTTTAATAAATATATTTAAAAGATAAAGTTAGCATATTAAAATATTCATCTTGTTTCACTGAATAAAAGTTTCTTAAGTGCTTATGTGCCAGGCATTATTATCAGTGATGGGGATACGGCCATGAATAAAAGAAATGATGGCCATCCTATTGCTCTTGCAGCTACACAATGGATGTGATCACTCACGTCCTGTTTGAAGTTGGTGTCCCCAAGTTGACCTCCCTCCCTCAGACCTCAAGGATCACAAGGTGTGGTGTTCATGAGATATTCAGATGTGGCAAATCTCAGAAGTGTAAGAATGGCTGAAAGGACCTGCTCTCAGACCAAAAGATCGTACACTGCTTCTGACAGAGGAGGCTCTGATGCTCATCTTCGTCCTCACTCCGTTGGGGTTTGATTCCTCTGGTCCGAGAGCTCACGTACAGGCATACTGGTTCCTCAGTAAACACACATTTCTCCTTTTATAATGGAAAGATTCTGAAGAAGATAACACAAACCCCTGAGACTATTTTGGAGATGACTCAGCATCTCTGTTTATAAGTATCGAAGAGTCTGCTTGCCTGAGAACCCTCTAAACTTTATCTGAGAAAACCATCAAAGGTTTGTTCTACCCTAGAAAATTCTTGAATTCTCACAGCTTTGAAAACCAATTGCCCTGAGCGGGTTCCAAATAGGCCCACATGGTTTCAGCAACCCACCAACCCTGTATCATGCTATACATCCCTGCCTCCTCCCAACAGCATCGGCATCAGTTTCAAAATGAAATGGTCTTATGCGCTGAGTAAGAGAGACAGGTCCCCATCCTCAAACACTGAAACAGGCAGTTAGCAAGCAAATAAATAAGTAAATAAACAAGCAAAAGTTTAAGAAAAAAGGAAGATGAAGGGGATGAGAGACTGCAGTGTAAACGTGGACACAAAGGTAAAGAGTTTTCTGGGGAAAGGCACAAGAGTAGGGCTGTTCTACAGCTGAAAAATAAGATTAAAAGTGTTTAGTTTTGGAAAAAGTGCAATTCATCTCAAAAATTGCTGGGTGGAAACTTTGAAGGAAGTTTACTTCATTTTTATTTAAATTTGTACCCTCCTTTGAAATTTATATTAGAATTATGCAGAAAAGGCCACTGGGGAACTTAACCAGAACAATCAAATATGAGTGAAACCCGTACAGCTCGCAGGGAAAGGGCAAGTCAAAACTACTGGCCTCAACATTTACTGATGATGCCTCTGAGTTCTTCCCTTCTGCTTTATAAACACATTATTCATTAAGTCTAAAGAGCTGAGCTGAGATATAAACAATGAACAGTCAGCTATGTGAAAACCTGGAGGATTGTTTCAATACTTGGGGGAATTTCAAGACTCTTGAGAGAATGAGATTGATGTGCTAAGGAGCTCCATGCATGGGCCAGAAATAGAGTGAAGATGAGGTCAGGGAGAGGCAGAGGCTAGGTCATGGACGTCCTGCGGAATTTATGTGCCAGGCCTGTGTAAAACATATGACTTGCCATATCTAAAAACCAAAGGCAGAGGTGGTTTTTAGAGTAGGTGAATCTTCTAGAAAAGATATCCATGACTGCTCTAAACTGGTCAACCCTCTTCTCATTAATAAATGTGTCCAGAAAACCAAAACTCACCAAATCTTTGATGAAAGATAACATTCTAAATGAAAGGAAATGTAATAAAAGAGGTAAGGGAAGAATAGGCCTTAATAAATTACAATTTGATTGATCCCCAGAGATAGGTTTAATGTTGACTTAATGAAGCTTAAACTGCATGGCTTCATACACACACACACATAAGAGCTGTATGGTGCTGGGAGAGACCCTAGCAACGCATTCACATGGTCGTACGATTTCGTAAAATTTGCAAAAGTGGGCCATTTTCACTACAGCCAGTCCAGAGTGATGTCTTTTTCTACCTTCATTTATCTTGCACCCTACTTCCTTCCCCTTGATGTCAATGGAGTAGTTGCAGGAATTTGGGGAATTTGTCTAAGAAGTCAGGTTAGACATACATTTACTTTAAGGTTAGTGGGGGTATTTTCACATGAATTACAGAATTCATAATTTTCTATCTTTTTTTCTTAATTAGCGCCTCCCCAGTTGGTGTGCGCTCCAGTTCCCACAGAATTGGGAGTTGCACTGATATTCACAGATGTTCAGAGATATCGAAAGGAATTTAATCTCTATAAAACTAAAACAAACTGTCAAGGGGAAAAAAGCTTGAAATCAGAAAAAGATAAATCCCATACAGTATGAACTACTTCCTGCCCATTCCTTACCTCTCTGAACAAAAGAAAATAAATAGGAAACAACATATCATTAAGAGATTGGAGCCACTTTATCAACCATTTCAGACAATTATGATTTTGATTGCGAGGAAGCCCTTAGTTCCACAGGCTATTTTGAGCATTTATTTATCACTAAAGAGGACTTATGTCCTGGATATGCTGTTTTCCTTTGGAAAATGTTTGGTTTAGTATTTATGAGAACTTCTAAAGTTAAATTTATTAAAAAACTGCTATATAGAGTTTTCCCTGTTATAGTTAATAATTCTTTACATCAAAATTTCCTTGTTCGAATTACTGTGTGGTTTCTATTTCCTGATTGTATCTTGACTAATGCAATTTTGTTTACTCTACTATGATTGTGTTTTTCATTTTCATGAACACTTTTCTGAACTGTTATGTAGTGCCCCAATAAAATTAATTTATTGGCCTCATAAATCTTCCATCAGCCTTTCAATACTGATGCCAGCAAAGCACCAAAGCTGGTGATGAACTTTTAAGCCAAAATTCCTATTGGTCAGTTTTGGTGCTCCTTATTTATTATAAATATCTTAATAAATTCTGTATGTGTTTTATTTGGAGTTTTAAAGCTCTTGCTATTAAAAGAAAACATCTGAAATTCTGCAAAAGTCCTCTGATTTGATTCTCTCCAGCTTCACTGTTCTTTGTTAATATTACCTGAAATTAAATTGAACATATTTGATGATTTAAAAAAATTGAACACAAGTGAAAGAGTTGATCTGGAGCAGAAGAATGGCTTTCAAATACTCCGTTTATAGCAACCACTTCAACCTGCTCTAACAAATGTAATTGGTTCAAGAATCAAAGTCTTCGGAGGGATTACATATGTACCATCTGTTATTCTTTGGAAGAATAAAGTTGGTTTCTTTCATTATACATTATAAATTGTTATGGAAAGTAAAAATGAATAAATAGATGAAAAATTCTAGTAGCACTTGTATCCTTCTGTAGAAAACAAAGCTCTATTACGGTACCAAGAACTATATGATTATGGTTTATTCTTATAAAATAAATGAATATAAAAATTTTGCTACTATAGTTCTTAAATATAGAACATGAAATATTCTGTTGTGATACCTTATAGATTTTGAGGTATGTCATGATTTCTAAATATCAGAAAGCATAATGACATTCATCTAACACATAAAATTTGCTCCCCGTTGCAATGTTTCCCTCCCTGTGAGGATAGCCAATAGCATCTTGGCCGCTGTCTTATTTACCTTGATCATTCCTCTGTGGAAGAAGAAATGACATATAATTTTCAGTTTGGAACAAAAACCTTGCTCAAATGCTTTCCATGTCCAGGTATACGTTCTGATATGATAATATGTGAAACCTGGTGAACCTGGAAGCCGGCATTTGGCCTTAATTCATTATCTCATGTCTCATGGCTTATTATTAAAGTAATTAAGGTTTCATATGTATTCAATACAGGACAGCTTTTCTGCTTCAGAAGCTTTATTCTTTTTAGGAAAAATAAATGACTGGAAATGTACATATTCTCAATAAGGCAGCAGGAGGTTTTATATAATATATGGACCTAAGGGTTCTCTTGGAAAAAAAAAAACTTGGAAAGGGGGCCCGCTTGGTCCATGTGTCCACATGGCAGTGATGGGCTGGAGCTGAGCAGCCATCTATACATCTTCCCCTCCCTCCTGTCTCCCCTAACGCCATTTCACTCAGTGATGTCAATAGCTTGGCACCTATTTCAACCAAAAATAATGTGACACCTGTTTCAAAAAAAATTTCAGCCACTACTTTATACCGTCCACTGAAACAAATTTTAGTTTGGCTTAAGAGTTAAACATATCTCAAACTATAATGGCATTTTATAAATAATTTAAGTTATAATAAAATATAATTTATTGTATAATGCTTTGTTGACTTCTTAAGCCTGACAAATTCTAGATTCCATGTCTATCAAGAAGACAGAAATTTTACTATGTGAAAGTGAAAGCTCTGTGTAATAAAGACACCGGATATAATATGAAAAGGCAAAGGACTAGGACAAAGTATTTACAACATATACAACATATCCAATATAACAATGTCTAATAAATAAGAGCCCCTAAAAATCTATATGAAAAAGTAAAATTATAGACATAATGGACAAAGGATATGGACAGCAAATTCAGAGTGGATACAAAGAGATAAGACACATATAAATATAATCAAACCAAGAATCAAAAAATGCAAATTAAATTTCACTGGCAGATATTTCTAGCTCATCAGGCCCTGCATGAATTAAATAACTGTGGATCATATCCAACATTTGGCTAGCGTATGAGTTAATGTGTATCCTCATGACTATTTGTAATAGTATAAATAGTTACAGCTTTTTTAGAGAACACATTTGGCAATATCTATCAAAACTGACTATATAAAATATGCCTTGCGTGCAAAGATATAAGATGTAAATGTAAGATGTCTTACTGCCACTTTTTTATATACATGAATAATTGGAAGTGATATCAGTTCCATCATTAGGGAAATTATTGCATTATAAAATCATGCATAGATTCTATTTGTCTCAGTCGAGAAATGCTGGCATGTGCTGGAATAATACACCACGCTGAGGGTAGAGGTGCCAGGTAATGTGCATGCCTTGGGCACTGCATCCTTCATCAATGAAAAATGTTTCTCTGAAGCATTCTGCTAAATTCACAGCCTTCTGCTGCTGAGTACAGACAAAGCTGCCTGAAGGACTTGTCCTGGCTGCCTCTAGAATGTGGGCTTTTGATTAGAGTCTGTGCCATCACCTTCTCATGGACTGCTCACACTTTATTAAGGTAAATCAAATATTAACCAGTCATCCCTGGGATGTCGATTTAAACAAACACAAGCAAAGATTCCACGGCCTGTGTCAAAGTATTTGAAAGCAAAGTGCTTACATATAACCACAGGCATGTCAAGGATGCAGTGGCAGAGGGGACTTAGGCAATCAATGAGGGGCTATGTGTTATCTGTAGCTGATGACTTAGAAACAATAATATAACCAACTAGTCAGTCTACTTTTTATTATCACCTTGTGCTCGGGATGGGGCGTGGCTAATAAATGTCAGTGACAAAATACTTCTTTCTGAAAAAGTCTTTTGTTGCTCTGTGTTCTAAGCCATCCCTATAGTTATCTTTGATTATTAGTAATATATATGTAACACAGAATTAAACATTTTTATAGCTTTTAACAAACATTGTATTTTACCTGGAAGCTAATTCAAAGAATCCTCATTACACAGCTCCCAACACATATACATCAGCTACAGGTATTTCCTTTGAGAACATATTTATAGTGGTTTGGAATCACTCATGTGCATTTTGGGCAGTATATATCTCTAACCCCCAGGTATTACCTAGTCCCACATTTAAATCACTGATCCAAAATAATTCTTGTATAGTGACTGTAAAAACACAGAAAGAGAAGCTGGGTTATTGCATTTTGCCATTCTAATCTACCTGGCAAATGGAGTTTATATTGCATTTGAAATGTAAAACAGTGAAACTGTGAACTGTGGTATGATTTTATTGTTTACTAAGGGCACCTTTTAATTTGCATGTAAACTATTTTACCGAATGTAAATAATATGTTACATTCATATGAATGAAATTTATATAAAATTTATGAGCGTAAAAATAAAAATGATTTTCTTCCTTCTTAATTATTGGGATTCTTTTTCTAAAGAGAAATGAAATGTTTCAATAGGAGCATGCTTTAGTAGTTGCCTAAATTGTACTTTTTTTGGTTACATTAGCAAAAGGTTTGTGTACATTTAACTATAAATAGCATACATTTCACTAATAGTAGCTAATAAAGTTAATAAGCATTATTGTTATAGTTTATATAGAACTGTCCCCTGAAGATCAAAGTTCAAACTGCTAGTTAGATATAAAAAGTGCTGAAAAATAGTTGTGCTTCTTTGTTTTTTTCTTTTCCTCTCCTGATGAAAAATACTGAAAAATTATTTTATTTTACTTGCATTAATATAATTATGTATGGAAAGTTGAATAAGAGAAATTTTCTACTGTCCGTACTTTTTTGCCTATTAGGAGACATTTATTAGTTTTATTTCATAATTATTACTGAAAACAATTTTTTCCTATAAAAGAGAGGATATTTAAAAGTGATTCACTCCAGATTAAAAATACATTAGGGAGGGGCAGAGCCAAGATGGCGGCATGAGTAGAGCAGCAGAAATCTCCTCCCAAAACCACATTTATCTATGAAAATATAACAAAGACAACTCTTCCTAAAATAGAGACCAGAGGACACAGGACAATATCCAGACCACATCCACACCTGCAAGAACCCAGCGCCTCATGAAGGGGGTTAGATACAAGCCCTGGCCTGGTGGGACCTGAGTGCCCCTCCCCCCAGCTCCCGGCAGGAAGAGAGGAGTCAGAGGGGAGGGAGAAGGAGCCCAGGATTGCTGAACACCCAGCCCCAGCCATCCAGACCAGAGCGCAGACACAGTGCATGTGCGGGGCCCTGGATACTAGGGAAACAGGGCGGCAGGACTGGTGAGCGAGTGCCTGAGGCCGATGCCGGAGAACAAAGAAACGGGAGCAGCCTTTTTTTTTTGGCAAGTGCTTTTTGGAAGTCTTAAAGGGACAGGAACCCTAATACTAGGGAAACAGGGAAGCAAGACAGGTGAGCGGGTGCCTGAGACTGGTGCCTGAGGACAAAGAAAATCGTGCATTTTTTTAAAATTATTTATTTAATTTTTTTTTCTTTTGTTGTTGCTGTGGTTGTTTCGGTTTGGAGAGTGCTTTTTGGAAGTCTTAAAGGGGCAGGACAGGACACTTAGCCCAGAGGCAGGGAATCTGGGGATCTCTGGGCACTCTAACCCCCTGGGAAGCAGGGAGCACGTTGGAGCAGCAGCCCCAGCCAGGCCACGCCCACGGCAACAGCGGAGATAAACTCCATAGCAGCTAGGCAGGAAGCAGAAGCCCATTCTGTGCACAGCTACCCTGAACAAGCCACTAGAGGTCGCTATTCTCCCAGGTGAGGAAGGCCACAAACCAATAAGAAGGAAAGCTCTTCCAGCTGTCACTCATACCAGATCTACAAACAATCTCTATCACCATGAAAAGGCAAAACTACAGGCAGACAAACATTACAGAGACAACACCTGAGAAGGAGACAGACCTAACCAGTCTTCCTGAAAAAGAATTCAAAATAAAAATCATGAACATACTGATGGAGATGCAGAGAAAAATGCAAGAGCAATGGGATGAGATGCAGAGAAAAATGCAAGAGCAATGGAATGAAGTCCGGAGGGAGATCAGATGTCAGGAAGGAGATCACAGAAGTGAAACAAACCCTGTAAGGATTTATAAGCAGAATGGATAAGATGCAAGAGGCCATTGAAGGAATAGAAACCAGAGAACAGGAACGTATAGAAGCTGACATAGAGAGAGATAAAAGTATCTCCAGGAATGAAACAATACTAAGAGAACTATGTGACCAATCCAAAAGGAACAATATCTGTATTATAGGGGTACCAGAAGAAGAAGAGAGAGGAAAAGGGATAGCAAGTGTCTTTGAAGAAATAATTGCTGAAAACTTCCCCAAACTGGGTAGGAAATAATCGAACAGACCATGGAAATACACAGAACCCCCAACAGAAAGGATCCAAGGAGGACAACACCAAGACACATAATAATTAAAATGACAAGGATCAAGAACAAGGAAAGAGTTTTAAAGGCAGCTAGAGAGAAAAAGGTCACTTATAAAGGAAAACCCATCAGGCTAATATCAGACTTCTCGACAGAAACCCTACAGGCCAGAAGAGAAGAGCATGATATATTTAATGCAAAGAAACAGAAGGGCCTTGAACCAAGGAGACTGTATCCAGCACGACTATCATTTAAATATGATGGCAGGATTAAACAATTCTCAGACAAGCAAAAGCTGAGGGAATTTGCTTCCCACAACTGACCTCTACAGGGCATCTTACAGGGACTGCTCTAGATGGGAGCACTCCTAAAAAGAGCACAGAACAAAACACCCAACATATGAAGAATGGAGGAGGAGGATTAAGAAGGGAGAGAAGAAAAGAATCTCCAGACAGTGTATATAACAGATCAATAAGTGAGCTAAGTTAGGCAGTAAGAGACTAAAGAGGCTAACCTTGAACCATTGGTAACCACAAATCTAAAGCCTGCAATGGCAATAAGTACATATCTCTCAATAGTCACCCTAAATGTAAATGGACTAAATGCACCAATCAAAAGACACAGAGTAATAGAATGGATAAAAAAGCAAGACCCATCTATATGCTGCTTACAAGAAACTCACCTCAAACCCAAAGACATGCACAGACTAAAAGTCAAGGGATGGAAAAACATATTTCAGGCAAACAACAGTGAGAAGAAAGCAGGGGTCGCAGTACTAATATCAGACAAAATAGACTTCAAAACAAAGAAAGTAACAAGAGATAAAGAAGGACATTACATAATGATAAAGGGCTCTGTCAAACAAGAGGATATAACCATTCTAAATATATATGCACCCAACACAGGAGCACCAGCATATGTGAAACAAATACTAACAGAACTAAAGGAAGAAATAGAATGCAATGCATTCATTTTAGGAGACTTCAACACACCACTCTCCCCAAAGGATAGATCCACCGGGCAGAAAATTAGTAAGGACACACAGGCACTGAACAACACACTAGAACAGATGGACCTAATAGACATCTATAGAACTCTACATCCAAAAGCAACAGGATATACATTCTTCTCAAGTGCACATGGAACATTCTCCAGAATAGACCACATAGTAGCTCACAAAAAGAGCCTCAGTAAATTCCAAAATATTGAAATTCTACCAACCAATTTTTCAGACCACAAAGGTATAAAACTAGAAATAAATTCTACAAAGAAAACAAAAAGGCTCACAAACACATGGAGGCTTAACAACATGCTTCTAAATAATCAATGGATCAATGAACAAATCAAAATAGAGATCAAGGAATATATAGAAACATATGACAACAACAACAGAAAGCCCCAACTTCTGTGGGACGCAGTGAAAGCAGTCTTAAGAGGAAAGTATATAGTGATCCAGGCACACTTGAAGAAGGAAGAACAATCCCAAATGAATAGTCTAACATCAAAATTATCGAAACTGGAAAAAGAAGAACAAATGAGGCCTAAAGTCAGCAGGAGGAGGGACATAATAAGGATCAGAGAAGAAATAAAGAAAATTGAGAAGAAGAACACAATAGCAAAAATCAACGAAACCAAGAGCTGGTTCTTTGAGAAAATAAACAAAATAGATAAGCCTCTAGCCAAACTTATTAAGAGAAAAAGAGAATCAACACAAATCAACAGAATCAGAAGTGAGAATGGAAAAATCACGACAGACTCCACAGAAATACAAGGAAATATTAGAGACTACTATGAAAACCTATATGCCAACAAGCTGGAAAACCTAGAAGAAATGACAACTTCCTAGAAAAATACAACCTCCCAAGACTGACCAAGGAAGAAACACAAAAGTTAAACAAACCAATTACGAGCAAAGAAATTGAAACGGTAATCAAAAAACTACCCAAGAAGAAAACCCCGGGGCAGGACGGATTTACCTTGGAATTTTATCAGACACACAGAGAAGACATAATACCCATTCTCCTTAAAGTGTTCCAAAAAATAGAAGAGAAGGGAATACTCCCAAACTCATTCTATGAAGCCAACATCACCATATACCAAAACCAGGCAAAGACCCCATCAAAAAAGAAAATTACAGACCAATATCCCTGATGAATGTAGATGCAAAAATATGCAATAAAATATTAGCAAACAGAATTCAACAGTATATCAGAAGGATCATACACCGTGACCAAGTGGGATTCATCCCAGGGATGCAAGGATGGTACAACATTCGAAAATCCATCAACATCATCCATCACATCAACAAAAAGAAAGACAAAAACCACATGATCATCTCCATAGATGCTGAAAAAGCATTTGACAAAATTCAACATCCATTCATGATAAAAACTCTCAGCAAAATGGGAATAGAGGGCAAGTACCTCAACATAATAAAGGCCATATATGATAAACCCACAGCCAACATTATACTGAACAGCAAGAAGCTGAAAGCATTTCCTCTGAGATCAGGAACTAGACAGGGATGCCCACTCTCCCTACTGTTATTTAACATAATACTGGAGGTCCTAGCCACGGCAATCAGACAAAACAAAGAAATACAAGGAATCCAGATTGGTAAAGAAGAAGTTAAACTGTTACTATTTGCAGATGATATGATATTGTACATAAAAAACCCTAAAGACTCCACTCCAAAACTACTAGAACTGGTATCGGAATACAGCAAAGTTGCAGGATACAAAGTTAACACACAGAAATCTGTAGCTTTCCTATACACCAACAATGAACCAATAGAAAGAGAAATCAGGAAAATAATTCCATTCACAATTGCATCAAAAAGAATAAAATACCTAGGAATAAGCCTAACCAAAGAAGTGAAAGACCTATACCCTGAAAACTACAAGTCACTCTTAAGAAAAATTAAACGGGACACTAACAAATGGAAACTCATCGCATGCTCATGGCTCGGAAGAATTAATATCATCAAAATGGCCATCCTGCCCAAAGCAATATATAGAGATTTGATGCAATCCCTCTCAAATTACCAGCAACAATCTTCAATGAACTGGAGCAAATAATTCAAAAATTCATATGGAAACACCAAAGACCCAAAGAGCCAAAGCAATCCTGAAAAAGAAGAATAAAGTAGGGGGGATCTCACTCCCCAACTTCAAGCTCTACTACAAAGCCATAGTAATCAAGACAATTTGGTACTGGCACAAGAACAGAGCCACAGACCAGTGGAACAGATTAGAGACTCCAGACATTAACCCAAACATATATGGTCAATTAATATTTGATAAAGGAGCCATGGACATACAATGGCAAAATGACAGTCTCTTCAACAGATGATGCTGGCAAAACTGGACAGCTACATGTAGGAGAATGAAACTGGACCATTGTCTAACCCCATGCACAAAAGTAAATTCAAAATGGATCAAAGACCTGAATGTAAGTCATGAAACCATAAAACTCTTAGAAAAAAACATAGGCAAAAACCTTTTAGACATAAACATGAGTGACCTCTTCTTGAACATATTTCCCTGGGCAAGGAAAATAACAGCAAAAATGAACAAGTGGGACTATATTAAGCTGAAAAGCTTCTGTGCAGCAAAAGACACCATCAATAGAACAAAAAGGAACCCTACAGTATGGGAGAATATATTTGTAAATGATAGATCTGACAAAGGCTTGACGTCCAAAATACATAAAGAGCTCCCATGCCTCAACAAACAAAAAACAAATAATCCAAATAAATAATGGGCAGAGGAACTGAACAGACAGTTCTCCAAAACAGAAATACAGATGGCCAACAGACACATGAAAAGATGCTCCACATCGCTAATTATCAGAGAAATACAAATTAAAACTACAATGAGGTATCACCTCACACCAGTAAGGATGGCTGCCATCCAAAAGACAAACAACAACAAATGTTGGCCAGGCTGTGGAGAAAGGGGAACCCTCCTACACTGCTGGTGGGAATGTAAATTAGTTCAACCATTGTGGAAAGCCATATGGAGGTTCATCAAAATGCTCAAAACAGACCTACCATTTAACCCAGGAATTCCACTTGTAGGAATTTACCCTAAGAATGCAGCAATCAAGTGTGAGAAAGACAGCTGCACCCCTATGTTTATCACAGCACTATTTACAGTAGCCATGAATTGGAAGCAACCTAAATGTCCATCGGTACATGAATGGATAAAGAAGATGTGGTACAAATACACAATGGAATACTACTCAGCCATAAGAAGAGGGCAAATCCTACCATTTGCAGCAACATGGATGGAGCTGGAGGTTATTATGCTCAGTGAAATAAGCCAAGCGGAGAAAGAGAAATACCAAATGATTTCACTCATCTGTGGCGTATAAGAACAAAGGAAAAACTGAAGGAACAAAACAGCAGCAGAATTACAGAACCCAAAAATGGACTAACAGGTACCAAAGGGAAAGGGACTGGGGAGGATGGGTGGGTAGGGAGGGATAAGGGGGGGAAGAAGAAAGGGGGTATTAAGATTAGCTTGCATGGGGGGAGGGAGAAAGGGGAGGGCTGTACAACACAGAGAAGACAAGTAGTGATTATACAACATTTTGCTATGCTGATGGACAGTGACTGTAAAGTGGCTTATAGGGGGGACCCGGTATAGGGGAGAGCCTAGTAAACATAATATTCTTCATGTAAGTGTAGATTAAAGATTTTAAAAAAAAGCAGTTCCTTTGTGGTGACCTCCAATGAGTTCTACACAATGGTATAAAGGGCATATCAAAGTGTGGGCAAAGGGTCTGTTTGTGTTTATACAGAAGATCAAAGCCTAATTTGGCTACCCAGAAAATGAACTAAGATATGATATGAAGAAGAACTTCCAACATCAGCACTCTCTGGAAGACTCATACCAGAAGATGATCATCAAAAAACCTCCACAAAGATTCAGGCGATGCTGCAGTTGTAGCTGTATCCATCCCCCCGTTTCCTGGACTTGCCATTGGAATGAAGGAGATATCTAAGCTGGCCTGTGCATACAGTAAAACAACAAATTTGACTCGATTTATACTGTTGGAACTCAACCAAGAATTAGGAGAAATGCAAGTTGTAGTGCTCCAAAATCTTACGACTATAGACTATCTACTGTTAAAAGAACATATGAGATGTGAACAGATCCCAGAAATGGGTTGCTTTAATTTGTCTGATTTCTCTCAGATTGTTCATGTACAGTTGGACAATATCCATCATATCACAGATAAATTTTCACAAATGCCTAGGATGCCAAACTGGTTTTCTTGGCTTCACTGGAGATGGCTGGTAATTATAGATCTGCTTTGGTTATGTAACTGTATTCCTATTATGTTAATGTGTGTGCGCAATTTAATTAGTAGTTTAAAACCTATACATGCTTAAGTAACTCTACAAGAAGATATGTCAAAGAAATAATCAATCCTCCCATGTTTTCTTCCATCTGCTACCTCTATAGCTTTTCTTCTTCCTTTCTCATTACAACCCTTAAATAGAATTCATGCCTCATATCGAATTCACCGAGTATCATAATTCCTCCAAGTGGTAAAGATACCGCAAGACAAATGCTGGGCATAGAAGCCACAGGGCATAAATCTGCAAAGAAGTAAAAAGCTAACCTTTTCAAACAACATGGCTTCTCTCTCACTTACCAACTTTACATCTCCCTGTATGGCCCCGGAAGATGACTGGTTAGCCAGAGATGGGTAAGATTCCTCAAGGGAGGAACAACCTAAGACAGGCACAGTCGCAGGGCGGCCATCAGGTGAGAAATTGGGGATCAGCAGTGGTGAAGCTTAGAACCTCACCCCCCCTGTTTTGAGAGAAATCTTCTGCATCCGTGGATGTTTTAATGCTTGGATTAGCACACAGTCTACAGGCACACACCTGATCATCTACAATTGCTCTCTTACAACACTAAACTCTGTTTTCTACCTTTATCTTGCATGTACCTACCACTGCAGCATTTTATTAAAAATAAAATAATAATAATAATAAAGGGAGAAATATGGGATCCACATATAAATCAAGTATAAAAATCAAACGAATATTCATATTTGACCTGATTGTTTATAGTTCATAATGCATGATCAAAACCGAAAGTTTCTGTGATGAATGCCCTTGTACTGTTCACCATGTAAGAACTTATTCACTATGTAAGAATTCGTTCACCATGTAAGAACTTGTTCGTTATGCTTCAGGAGATTGGAGACTGACGAGAATTAGGCTTGGGGTGGATTAATGATTGTGCATTGAGCATTGACTACCCTATACAGAATTTTATTGTTGTTAACAACCATTTGATCAATAAATATGAGAGATGCCCTCTCAAAAAAAAAAAAAAAAGAAAAAGAAATAGCTGTGGAAGAAAGTAAAGCAGGCAGTCAGGGACACAGAAATGTCCTGGTACTGATGGTAGAAATCTCTGCACATCTTTTAAGGTCATAGACGTAGACAAAGATACATGAAAGGAAGACTCTTCTTAACTTAGGCATCAAGAACTTTAGATTTTGCTAAAACTGAACACTCGCATGCCTTTTTCCTGTTTTAATTAAAAATATTATATTTTATAAGAGTAGGACACCTTTGAATTATAATAATAAAAGACACTTTGGATAAATTATACATATATATTTTTTACAATCTAAAACATTCAGAATATCATGTTATTTGATTAAGGAATGGAGGTTCAGAATTTTACTTAAAATTTTGAGATGAAGAAAGATTTTTTTAATATTTCAAAATAGCAAAAGCCTGTTCAACCTCTTGTAACTGTTGCCACTTTCCATCTCACCATGTAAGAACTCTGTGAATTTGTTTGTATTGACCAAAGTCTGGAAAGAAAGCACATTCATTTAGATTGATTTGTGAAACTGGCTGCAGTAACAGAATACTATACTACTTGTTTCAGTATTGGGCCCTGAAAATCAATTACAGGTCACTGAGGCCATTATTTTCTTCTTGTAAACAAAGGTTCTCTAAATTCCAAAACATGCCTGCTGTGTTAGAGATGACGGACCAAGTCATTGCATGTGGGAGGATGTGCCAGCTTTGCCCATTTAATTAACTGAACGCCATAAAAGATTGACTCATTCTGAATTTTCCAATTATGCTTAAATAATACATCATTTCTGGAGAAAAAACAAGTCCTGTGTTTACAGTGGCACCGACTTGCAAGCCAATTCTTAAAATAAGAGTTTTACTAAAGTCATTTCAAAGAAAACCTAAATTCTATGAAATATCTTAGGCCAAATGGTTTAGAACCAGAAAGGATTCTTTCCTCGCTGTGTGCCACTTGGCTACAATTGAAGAATGTTATGGTGTTACGGGATTTCCGGTTTGAGCCATTTAGAGACTGACCAACCTTCCATCACACAGATTTCAGTAGTACTTACTAGATTCTTTCAAAACAGAGTTGTTCTTCTTCTGGAAAGATCACTTACAATTATACCCAAGAAACAATGCTTAGAGTTTATTTTTAAAAGGAAGAGGGAGTGTGGGTCAAGATTAAAGCATACAACCACCACAGTCTCCGCCCAGAAAAAGCCTCTTAAATCTAAGGCCTAGGCTTTACTGTACTTCCTCAGAGTATGATTTGGAGTCCTTGGCTTCTTCCTCTAACAAGAGTGAAGAGAACTTCCTTGCAAAATTGGACCGAAAACACAACATTAACTCTCCAAAATTTTGGAGGACATAAACCAGATAAATAGCTGATTTTTAATTAGGCTTAAAAATTCTCAAAAATCAATCACATATTTGGAAAATGGTTATCCATAAGGTATGGTGCTCCTATGTATTAGATTTGGCTCCAAAAAGAGTGATAATTAGTAATTGGAGTTGTGGTTTTAAAAGGTACCTGAGCTTTTTTTTCTTAAGAAGTTTTTGTAAGGGCACCATGCAATGCTCACACATACAAAGCCTGCAATTTTCCAAAGCAATTTCAACCTATGCTGTTCCATTTAATCTTGACATTGACCTTATGACATAGGTAGGTGGGATGTAAAACTCCTCATAGAAGTCTCTGAATCTTCCTTCCATCATTTGTAAGATTGCAATAATACATAATATTTGACCTGCCTAATCCTTTGAATTGTGGAGAATAAAATGATCTCTTACGACAGACACCCCAAAAAATTAAATTAAAAACTAATAGATACTAATGGATTCTCTCAAGATGAGAGAATTGGGGTTTTCAGATATCAATAAAGAAACAGAAGCAGTATATTAAAGAACATAAAGTACATCAAATTGAATTATTTATGATATATATGTGTGCGTGAGCAAATACATCACAAATTATCAAATTATTTGTTAGATACACACACACAAGCACACAAACATAGGACCTTATCCTGCGTATCTTCATGTTTCACAGTCTGGGGAACTTTGAAATGATATGTCCTTTATGCTTACCTTTACATCTTTATCCCTGAAGAAATTGTTGAATGAGTGAAGAAATGGACATGAAATATGTATAAAAAAAGGGATTGAGATCTCAGGAAAGATCATATATTAAGCCATAAAGCAAACTCAAAATTTGAAAGATTGAATTTATGCAGAGTACATTCTCTGAGTTCAACAGACATTAGATCAGAAATAAAACAAACAATACAAGTAGCAAATAATTGAATATTTAGAAATTAAGTAAATAAAAATGTTTACTTGATCCAAAATGTGTTTAGTTAGCCCATGGGTAAAAAAGCAAATTAAAATAGAAATTAAAAATATCTCAAACTAAATGGTCATGAAAACATGACATATCCAAACTTGTGGAATGTAGCTAATGGTTTAACAAGAGGAAAGTTTACAGTCTCAAATGCGTATATTCAAAAAGAAGAAATTGAATTACGTGAGAATCCATATCAAGAAATATGAAAAAAGAAGAGCAGAAAGATGACTGCATCTGACATCCATAAAGGACATCTAAAATCAACTTGAAGAAAAGAGACTTATCAGTAGAAAAATGAACAACAAAAAAAAGATAAATAAGCATTTTGCCAAAGAGAGTCACAGTGCCAGGAATCATGTGAAAGTGCTCAAACACACCAGAAACTTGGGAAATGAAAATTGAGAGAACAACGGGATATTGACATAGAACCACCAGAATAACTGATTAGAATATTGATAATATCACGTTTTGCTGAGTGTGTGGAGGCACTGGCACCCTTGTAGGTGCTTTAGAGAAATACTGGCAGTATCTACGACTGGAGAGCATTTACATACCTTTGGCAGGACACTGCCTAATCTCTTTTTTTTTATCTAGAGTGGGGATTCCCAAACATTATACATCACAGCACACAGGAAATAATGCATGTTTAGTTCTCTCAGGAAAACTGAGGAAGTTTTTGTGGCATGAGGTCATCAAATTCATTGCCAGTCAACCACCAAGTCACACTGACACTGATGCGGTCGATACACAAAAGTCAGAGACTAGATCCCCAAATCCTTTGCAAAATGCATCTTTGTTCATTCATTTATCAATTTTGTGGAAGTTATTACATTTGATTCAAGTTCCAAATAGCCATAAGGGAACATAAACTTAAAAATTAGCTCTTCTAGCACATCGTGGATCTGTGGCATCTCATTACACTGATGGACAGTGACTGCACTGGGGTATGGGGGGGGGACTTGATAATATGGGTAAATGTAGTAACCACATTGTTTTTCATGAGAAACCATCATAAGAGTGTATATCAATCATACCTTAATAAAAAAATTTTAAAAATTAGCTTTACTATTGAAATATTAATATATATACACCATATAAAAATTGCAACACTGAAGGAAGATGACTTGTTAATCCTCTTTCCTTTCCAAATGTCTTTTCTTCTGCTGTTTCTCTTCAGAGGGAAAAATAAAGACATGCATGCATGTGTACATAGACTTATAAGTACCTTTTCCCCCTACTTAGTAACATACCTTAGAAAGTATTCCCTATCAACACATAAAAATTGTGCTGGACACAAGTTCAGGTCGCTCCTCCAAGATCCCTGTCTCCTGACATTCACGGCTGTGACTAATCCTCTCACTTTGAGTATGGGTCAGACCTGTGACGTGCTTCTCTAATCAATAGCATATGGCAAAAGTGACAGGTGTCAGTCTGTGATTATTTCACCCTAATAAGACATACACTTTGTCTTGTTAGCAGGTGATTTCCGGACAATCTCCTTACTGGCTTAATGAAGTAAGCAACCATGTGGAAAGGAACTGCTGGCAGCCACTAGGAATTATGGCGTCTGGGAGCTGAGGGTGACCTTCAGCCAACAACCAGTATAAGCTGGGGTCCTCATTTCAACAACAGAAAGAAATGAATTCTGCCCACAACTTGAGTAGCCATGGATGCAGATTCTTCCCCAAATGAGCCTCTATATGAGAACTCAGCCCAGCCAAAACTTGACCATGCCCTTATGAAACCCTGAGCAGAAGCCCTAAGCAGGAGCTGGATTCCCAACACACAGCACACATAAGATAATAAATGTGTATTGATATGAGCTAAGTTTATGGTAGCTTGTTACACAACATAAAATAATAATACAAAGGTCTACTTTATTTTCTTTTCTTACAACATAGCATTACCTTCTACACGTACACCATATAGAACTTTCTAATTTTCCTATTGATGGATATTGACTATACATTCCCCTTTGCACAGAGATACAAATATATTTATAGGTTAATTCTCAATTGTGAAATTCTGTATTAAATCCATGTTGATTAATACCTTCATTGATATTGTCAATATACTCTATATAAAAAGTATTTCATTTTGTGCTTTTTCCAGCTGTATGTGAGAATTTCACTCCCCTCACCTGTATTTTATTACTATTGTTTCTGTTTTCTGAAATACTAAAAAAAGTTTACAATTTTACTCCTTTTTACACAACTAAATTAAATGGATAATTACCTAACACATAATAAATCAATAAATTGATTTTCCAATTTATTTGCCTAAAACAATGGTTAAGTCCAATCAAAAGTTCTAAAACTTAGCAAATTGCCTTGACTCATGCAATTGTTCTGTTCTTACATGATATGGCGAAATCCATCTGGTCTATTGAACTACACTGCCTTCAAAGAGTCATACTGTTTTATTAAACTTTGTCATCTTCTGTAATACTGTACATAGAAATAAAAAACAGTGCCAATACATAAAACTCAAGACCACAATTGCATGGAGTATTCTCCCTGAAGATGTACAAAAACACAGTGTATTTTCATAGAACTTATCTTTTAACCTTCCAGAGCAAGAGAGAGCAAAACGTTTTGGATAAATGCCCAGAGTCATTTCAGTGAGTCATGAGCGTCAAGACACTACTTGATGCAGTATACCAGTGTGCGCAAAGAATTTATTACTCCTTTTAGGGTATGAACCGTACATCTTTGTACAGAGGTGCCCTGGTGCCTAGGAGTTATGAAGATGTCTCTCTCAGAACAATGAGAACTAGAAAAACTCCACCCCAGAAAAAGGGAAATACCTAACACTTTACAGTCTGCTTGCAGTAAACACGGGTGTTCCTATTCTTACTCCCATACAATGGTGTAAGAAGGGACAGATCCAATATGTTCTGCCCTTTGGGCAGGGAGGCACTCTAAGTCATCTCGTGGGTGAGCAGTGCTAATGTGGGAAGAAGAGGTTCACAGGTTCCTGGGTGTACCGAGGATGGTACTTCATTATGGGCTGTTTCTATCCCTTAGAATGCATTTTCCCCTCCTCCACATTTTTTTGTCAATTGAGATCATATTCCTCTGTATTGGTTAATGCATATGGTCTTGAGCTTCAGACATATTTTGCAGCTGCCCTTGTAGCTACTTGTAGTCATGGAACTCAATTTTAGACAAAAGGATTATAAAGCTCTCTCCCCTCCATGCTATTTTACAGTCTAGGGTTGAAATGTTGGTCTGAGAAACATTTGCAAATTTCTAGTGAAATCGAAGATGCGCATGCCCTATGACTCAGAAATTAAGCTCTTTTACCTTCTAGAAAAGCTCTTACAGTATATAAGGAAACATATAAAAATGTTTGCAGAAGCATGATAATAGAAATAGTTTTAAATTAAAATAGAAGTATCATACTTATATATAATATACATAATATCACACAGTACTAGTAATAGAAATAATTTGCGAACAACCTAAGTGCTCTTCATAAAAAGAAATGGATAAATTGAGTTATATCAATGCAATTGCATGGTATGTAGGTGCAGGTTTAGGGAAAATATATATACATTAAAGAGACAAATATATGTAACAGATTGATAAATATCAAATTTAGCATAGTAATTATCTAATAGTTTGTGGGGTCAAGAGAAAAAAAGAGACTGTAAATGTATGGTAGGTAGGGAATGTACTTTTTAAATACTCAACATTTATAAATAAATGATAATGAAGTACTATCACATATTAAGACTTGTGGGACACACTTAGGTAGTGTTTAAAGGATAAAAATATATGATAGCCTTAAGTAAACCTTAAAAAAAAAGACAATGTAAATGAAATAAATTATTTTATAAAAGAAACCAAAGATCAAAAGATAGTAAAACCCATGGAAAATAAAATATAAAATAAAGAATAAAAATGAAAAAAGATACAGAGATAATAAATCAAGAATTGGTTATTTGAAAAACATTAAAAATATGAATCTTTTGTTATGTTTTTCCAAAAAATAATAAAGAAAACAATCACCAATAAAAGCCTATTTGGAACCAGTGTCCATAGACAGATGGATGGATAAAGATGTGGTACATATAACAGAATGACATCTTGACATTTCTGGCAACATGGATAGACCTAGAAGGCATTATGCTAAATGAAATAAGTCAGATGGAGAAAAACGAAACCATACAAATTCATTTATATGTGGAAGCTAAAAAACAAAACAAACAGAAACCCAGAAACAGATTCATAAATACAGAGAACACACTGGCGGTTGCCAGAGGGGGAGGAGTCAGGGGAAGGGGGAAATAGGTGAAGAGGGTCAGGAATCTTCCAATTATTACTAAGTCATGGGGGTAAGAGATACAGCATGGAGAATATAATTAATAATGTTGTAATAATTTGGGATTGTGACAGATAATAACTACACTCTACATTTTGTAATATATATAAATGTCAAATCAGTATGTTGTACACTGGAAACTTAAAACTACATATCAACAAAAGAAAGCATGCTTGGAACAAAAAAATAATAGGAATCATAATAAAAAATGTGATATTTAAGTAATCATGAGAATAATTACATAATTCAATCAACAACCTTATCAAAAATTTTAAAACATAAAGTGAAATATTGGGAGAAATAGAAGTTTCAGAAAATAGATAATAAATAATGAAATAAACGATGAATGAACTGATACATGCTACCACGTATGAAACTTAAAGACATGTTAAGTGAAAGAAAAGTTGACTCTGATGACCACATTTTTATGAAATGCTCAGAAAATGCAAATCTTTGTCAGACTGAAAATGAATTAACAGTGGCTTAGGGCTGGAGGTGGAAATGAAAAATGACTGCATATAGAAACCAGGGAACTCTAGGTATGACGGAGATGTTTTAAAATTGGATTGCGGTGATGATTGCCCAACTTCAGTAAGTTTTACTAAAATTCATTGAAGTTCACATGGAAGTTTTTGGTATGTGAACTATACCTTAATAAAGCTGTTAAGCATAAGAACTGTAATGTAATATACTAATAACCATTAAAGTAAATAAATTGCTTATTAAAAAAATAAAAACTGTCTCCCAACCTACCTCCCTATTGCCCCAAAAGGATTACAGGCAAGCTTATGTCAAAACTCCAAAGAGAAGCTAATTCACACCTTCCACAGATCATTTCAGAGAAAAAGAAGAGAGAAATCCATTTCTAATGTATATATGGTAATGTACTTTGATAGTAAAACACACTAAGATTAGTACAAGAAAAATAATAAAATAATCACACCTATGAAAAGTAAATGAAAACCTGCCATGTGAACTCCAATCACACTGACTTCCACACTTTATTAATTATTATTAAAAAATTATAATTGGGTTTTATCCCAGACATAAAAGAATGTTCAAGATTGGGAATTTGAGCAATTTCATAAATTGTAGTATAAAAGCACAGAATTATCTGAATAGATGCAGAAAAAGTATTGTAAATACAATGCCTGTTTACGGTAAATACACAACTTAACATGTTGGAAATAAAAGGGAATATTTTTATCCTGATAAAGTTTTCTTTTATCAAAATTACTTATATATAATATTTATTTTTTAAGGCTCAAAGCCAGAAGCTATATTTTTATTCATTATTGCAACATACTATGCTGTTCACTGTTTTTTTCCTGTATTCAGAAAAGACAAATAATACAATTTAAAGGTATTAATTCATTCCTTTCTTCATTTTCATAAAGTTTATTTCATGTTTTATTTTTTTTGGTGTGATTATTATAGGAAGTCAGAAAAATAAAACATCGACTGTGTTTATCTTGTCATTATTATTCATTTAATTTTATAATTAATAGATAAATTATTTGTGTTGTATATTGTAGTGGGGTGTGATGGCACCAAAAATTATCTGTGTGTCAAACATGTCCAGGATCCACTGTATGAAGAGATTCCTCAGGTTATTGACTAGCATATGTTACAACCAGCATTTCTACCTAAAGAATAGCTCTGAGTTATACTTTTCTCTCTCACCTCATCAAGTATCGACTTTTTTTCCATATAGCTTTCAGAAGCTCTTTCAATATTTTTCTCTGGCCTAGCTTTGAAGATAGATATAATAGGAAGTTAGTGGAAGAGCCGAAGACTTATTACTGATGATCATTCAGATTATTTTTTGTAGCATCAGAAATATTATATTAATGTCAGAACACTATAACCCAACTGTAGGCCTGATCTCACACCTCCTTCCTAGCGATCCTAAGCCATTCAATAGGTAATACAAAGAAAGCATGATCAAAATCATTTTTAATGCAGGTAATATGATAAATAGAAAGCCCCAAAATATTCTACAGAAAAAACTACTAAAACTACTAAAAGCACGGTTACTGCCTTGAAGACTGATGTATGAGAATCAGTAATATCTGTAAACCTACAATACCATTGTATAAAATAATAAAAGAAAAAACAGATCTCATTCATATTTAAAAAATTATGATACCTCAACATTGTGAAAAAATAACCTATGATTTGAGAAATCCTAAAGTGAACTGTTTTATATTTAAATGATAGAGTACTATTTAGCAGTCAAATTAATTTAAAAAACATGTACATATACATCAACATAGACATATAAATGACAGGGAGAGAGAAAGACAAGAGACTACAGGAAGACAAATAAAGAAGATCTATCATTGGTCTGTGCTGCTCTATGCATTTTGTTCAGAATAACATGAAAGAAATATTATGAACTTTGTTAATGTGGGGCAAAGATGCCCAAGTAATTGTTACATTATTCTCTCCTTCCTGTAGTTCTTAAACTTTTCAAAATCCAAACAATTTGGGAATGAAGTAAGAGGAAAACCTGTAATTATAATCACAAACTTCTATATTTATATGAAGCACCCCTGAGTGATCTCGCTTGTATAAATCATATGTGCAAATACACGGATCCTGATAGTCTAAAATATAAAAGGAATGATTCAGAATTTCCATTTCAAATCCTTTAATTATCTGCTTCATTTACTTACTATAAATGTAATTTCATATTTATGTGATTGAAAAGCTCTTGTTAAATAGCGTTTCTCTTCAGAAGAGTTCCTTTTTCCTTCCGTAAATTTGATCTTAGTATTGACTGTTAATTATTTTGAAGGTGTGTAATTTTTTTTTTTTGTCTAAGGGTTAAAGAAAAAAGACATACAGGTAGCCAGGTACACAGTCTGCAGCTTCTGAACTTCTCCAAGTTTCAGCTGCTAGGTTTTGGCATAAGTTAAGAGAACCAATTCTTCATTGTCACTGCTTGCTGTAGAGTTTGGGGGAGCCAGAAGAAAATTAAGGTCTATTTGGATGAATACTGTTGGTAAATTTTTGTCCTGATAAGAAACTGTGGTCCTGGGCAGCTCGCTGATACTGTCCAAAGTGCGGATTTTACTCAACCCCACCTACAGACTTGAGAACAGGATTGAGCCCTTTGCTGACCCTCAATGAAATGACAGATTTTTGTTTCTCTCTCAAAGATGGCAATTGATAGTATCCTTCATGGTAATGATTACAAAATTCTAGCATTCTTAAGAGAAATGAAGGAACTTAGTAAAAGGCAGGTGACTTGGCTCTAACCAGAGAGGCATCGGACCAACAAGTCTAGGTCTAGGCAGGATATCTGCGATTTGAGCATCCGGATGACCCTGATTTTGAGAGCTCAGACACCACAACATATGGCCCAGTGAGGAAGTCATGCCAGGGTAGAAGCGAGGTGCTTCTCTCTTTGTTTTTTCCTAAAGTTTTCCTGACTCCTCTGGGACCACCTACAGAATGGTAAGCCTCTTAACTTTTACTCTGGCCAAAAACCCAGAGGCAATTGGCATTGGCTTCCTTAAGATACCATAACCAAGTACCACAGAATGGGTGGTTTAACACAACAGAGGTGTATTCTCGGACAGTTCTGGAGGTT
The DNA here is from genome assembly GCF_040802235.1 of Manis javanica. NCBI lineage: Eukaryota > Metazoa > Chordata > Mammalia > Pholidota > Manidae > Manis > Manis javanica. Next base: position 11,549,546 of record NC_133167.1, on the reverse strand, counting down.
TGAAGTCCAAAATCAAGGTGCTGGCAGGGCCATGCGCCCCTCTAAGCCCCTAGGGGAAGATCCTTACTCACCTCTTCCTCCTTCTGGTACCTCCAGGTGTTCCTCGGCTTGCAACAGCGTGATTGAAATCTCGACTTCGGTCCTCACATGGCTCTCGTCCTTCCACGTCTGTCTCTGTTCCTGCTCCTCCTCTGATAAGGACACCAGTCATGTTGGATTAAGCACCCACCCTACTCAGTATGACCTTAACTAGTTGTACCTGCAATGAACCTATTTCCAAATCAGTCACATTCTGAAGTTCCAGGAAGGACATGAATTTGGGGTCACATGTGCAACCTATAGCACATAAGCCTAAAACTATTTAATAAGATTTAGCCTTGAAATAACATCAAATTCTTCATAATCAAATGAGAAAAGATCCTCCCTTTCCCGATTTTATTTCACTTCATTAAGATTCTGTTTAACTCCTGTGGTAATTATCTTTTAAAGTTTTCCCCCTGTTTGTCAGAAGACATAAATATATCATTCACCTGAGAATTACCTCATTACTACCTTTGCAAGATTTGGCATGTTCTCAGAAACCAGGAATTCCTTCAGTAATATATCTGTGTGTGCATGTATGTAGGAAAACAGAATAAAAATCTGTTGGGAAACCAACGCTTCATTTTTCCTCTGGTTGATCAAAGAAATAACTTTTGCATTGAATTAAATGAAATGACCTACAGAGGGATGAGGAATAAGTCTCTCTAACCTTTTTTAACCATTTAAGTCTGATGAGTATTACCCATTAACTTTCAAAGAGTAATAAACAAAGTTAATTCATAATGATCCTGAAAAGGGATTTTTTTTTTTTTATTACTTGGAAGGAGCAGATATGAGAGACTTTAGAAATTCCAGGTAACATTTTTTTTTTCCTGAGGCCATGAGATTACAATAGTCACAGGCAGTGTCGGCCCCAAAGAGCTCAGTTTTCTATGGTAGCATTTTCAGTGTGGAGAGAGGCTGTAATATTTCAGGACACCATAAAAATTAGCTCAGGTTGTCCTTGATATTGCCTCTCATCACAGGACCTCATGAACTTCATTCTTTATGAAGAATAAAGTTCAAGTTCAGATTGAACTCAGAGAAGCTTCCCCAAATAGTGCTCTAATTTTTGTAAACCAAATTCCATCCTTTGTTCTCAAGCAGCACATCTCTTGCAAAATTCTCCCAGAGTCTTTGGAACCCCCGGCCATCTCGTTACAACTCGGTGGCATTATGTATCCAACATCACCATAATCTATTAAATCACAGCAATTTCTAAAATGCCCTAGAAACTCACTTTTTAAAAAGTGCACTGACAAAAACACTTTCATTGTGATGCTGAAGTTTCCAGGCTGATCCTCTGGCTTCCAGTGTTGCCTTTAAAGGTCTGGAGAGACCCAGATTAACTGTCACAACCAAGCGATTATGAAGGAAATGACTATACTCTTATAAATTGTTCTTTATCATAATTTATTGACTTGGATACTGAAATACTCTCATAATGCCTTCCAAGCCATCAGAAATATGGCCATGTGAGATAGTTTAATAACCATGGGTCCTAAAACTGTTCTCTCTTCATAGACAAAAATTTTTCCTTTTATGGTTAAGAGAAGATGATTTGGAATGTGAATCATTTCTTGTTCAGAAATCTTCCATCAACATTTTGTGACCTCATTGATAACAAGGAGAGTTGGATGTGTGTGTTACTAATTCACTGTGCCTTTGAAAAGTACCTATATTTTTAGGTAACGTCGAGTAGAGAATAACTGTTAGGTAGACATGACCCAAAGTTTCCATTCACATCAGATAGGGTGGTCTACAGACCAGTCTCTGGTAATTCTAACTTCTTCCTCATATATCACACCAAATCAATGAGTACAGGTAGGATACCTGAGGCATATGACATCATTTGGTAAAACAGAAACTAGTATTCATATTTAAGTCTCCCTGTGGTAGGAGTTCTCGACCCTTGCTATGCTTTACAATCGACTGGGAGGCTTTTAAAGAGTTCAATGGCTCCACCAACTAATGAATGAAGAAATGGATGGTGGTACCACCATACCATAGAATATGGCTCAGTATACTCCCAACAAGAGGAAAAAATGAACAACTTTTCCCTTCAACAATATAAAGAATCTCAAAGTATTACGCTCTGTGAAAGAAGCGCCATACAAAAGACTAAATACTCTTTGATTACATTTACATGACATTCTGGAAAAGGCAAAAATTATAGAGACAGAAATCACTTTAAAAATGGGTGAATTTTATTGTATGTAAATTATAACTCAACAAAACTTGGGGAAAAAATTCAGCTGCCCAGGTCTCACCTCCAGAGATTCTAATTCAGTTGTGATGGAACTCAGGCAAGGGCAGTTTTTAAAATCTCCCAGGTGAGTCTAACTAATGTGGTTGAAAGCTACTATTCATCATGCTCCTTCTGGAAGCCACAGTCCGTCTTGACTGTGGCACCACAAGCCTATGCAAAAAAAGGATAGCTACCTAATGAATTAGTGGTACAAGCTCCGCCTCTCCTCAAATAAAATTCTAATGCAATTTCCCTTGTCAGCGAACATCAGTTGATGGATGTGTAATGCTTTTTTGACTCAAGACACTGGTTTGTTTATATTTTTCTGTGATCATATTCAGGTGTTTAACCTCATGCACACAGATTTGCAGGACAAGCGCCCTGCCTCTGGCCCCACCTTCATCTCACCGTTGCCCACTTTCCTCTTGCCGCTTCCCCAGTTTGTGTTCCAAGCCCAATTAATACTAACCTGGGGGGTAAACTCGGGGGAATGCTGACTGTTTGGTGGCCCTATGCTGCAGATGTTGCTCTGTGCTGAGAAGCCAACTGACACTGGGCTGACTGGGGCAGGGCCCCCATCGAGGAGGCCCCCATGCTTGCTTCAAAGCTCTCGTGTCACCACCTCCACATTTCTAAGAATTGTTATCCTTGACCTTGTGTTTCAGAAATGACATCCCACAGGTCACTGAAGCGTGTGTGTAAGTCCAGATGATGACCCAGGCAACAGTGTGCCCATGTAACTCTGGTCCAGCGGCTGGGGACCACAAGTGCAGGTGCACATAGCATCTGACATGCAGGGTGGGCAGGCTCGGGGATGTTCTGGGCACCCTGCTTTGTTCTGGCCATGTTCTCTACCAGGAAGACATTGGCAGCCCCCTTCACACTCGCCAGCTCACCTTCTAAACCTATATATTGGAGAAAGTCGTACACATACGAGAGTCCACTGAACCAGCCTTTCTTACACTAAGGCTTCCCCAAGTCCTGAAAGAGTTCACTATTTCCTCCTTTGAGCCACTGCTAGCCCTGCACTGGCCTCTCTTCCAGAATGTATCATGAATATCATACCATTATTCACAGGTACCTCAGTCCTCATTAAATTTCAGAACCCTAAAGGGAAAAAAACCCTCCTTTTATTAATCTCTGTTCCTGACACAGCACAGCGCTTAGCAGGTCATTGGCTCTCAGTAAGTGTTTAACTGAATTAAACAGCTGCCACTTGGCAAATGGTGCTACTGCTGATAGAGAGTGAATCTGTGGTCAAACCATCTTCTTTATAAAGTGGGAAGGGTTTAAGCAAGAGAAAAGCACAGCATGTTTGGGAAATCCTAAACGTCCCACCAAACCCCCAATGTCCACGCTGATAGAGGCTGCTTCCACAACAGCCAGCCTCTCCATAGCTGCCCCTTCTCTGCAGCTGCCACTTATTCTCAGTCTCTTTCATGTGAAATTAAACAATATCTCAAACACACTTGGGAGTATGCTTTTCCCAGATGATGGAGCTTAATATCTCAGTGTTTACTTTCCAGCTTTTTGTTGAGTATTTAATCCAGGTGTTTACAGTATGTGGTTCTTCATAATTTTTGTTTATTACAAGTAGATTTTCTGAAGCAGCTGGTGGCACATATGTAAACAAAATCAAAACATTTGTTTAAATACTCCTGAGTTTTGCATCTGCTGGACCTAGTGACAGAAGATGTTTATTTTACAGCTGACTGAATGATGTAATTGGAATCGTATTGCCTGGGAAATATAAAACAATTGAAATGGGACTTTGAAAAGTACATTAACCCTTAGGATGTACTGGTCTAAAATGTAGTAATTATTGGTGTGGTGGTTACATAAAGCTGAAAAAGGGACAGCAGTGATATAGATGGTACATTTTATTGAGCACCTATTTTGAATTAGATACTAAATTCAAACCAAAAGAATATGGTATCAGTTTTGTGGGTTCAGGAAAGCAGGTGTACATTTGGGAGCCAGACTGTAAATTTGTAAATTATTTAGGCCATCTAGTATATTCTGCTACTAATTGATCTTAAATAATACCTTCTCGTCATAACTGATTTTCTTTAAATGCAATAATCAAAATCCCCTTTAAGGAGAAAATGTTTGGCTTAAGTTGAGGGACAGATAGCAGCCAAAGACACAAAGAAAATGATACCTGTAGGCAGGGAGTGGGCATGAAAGAGACTTGTTGGACATTATCTGAACTCAACATAACCATTAACTTAACTGTGTGCCAGGCACAGTGCTAGACACTGGGATTTAGTGCAGAATTAAATAGATGTGGTTTTTGTCTGTGAGGGTCTTGATTTTTATTAAATAATACACAGAGTTCTACGCAAAATTGCACCTGGGAAAAATGCTATGAAGGAGAGTTATGTGATGGGATGAAATTCTCTGCTAGGAGGAGTGGAGGGAGTCAGGAAATCTGGGTGAGGGAACAAGGGAAAGGGAAGAGCATGTGCAAACTGCAGGTTTAAGGATTAGATTTTAATTAAGACGGACTCCTTCTGGAAGAAGACAGGCACCTGCTGCAAAGAATTTTGCTCTATGCAGTCATGAGAGGACTTTGCATTTTAGCAGCAGAATAAGGTGATCAGACCTGGTAAGGTCCATCTGGCTGCACGATGTGAAAGGGGAATATTGAAGGAAAGGGAGCAAGTGAAGGCTCTCCCCCAATCCTTTTTCTTGTCAATGGCTCTCATCTGAACCCAGAGTCCATTTAAAATCGCTGGGAAAAGGGTCAATATTGGGTGTTATTATCTATCTTTCTATCTATATCTGTCTATTAACTATATACATACACACATAACACATATATGTTGTTAATATTATTAATTATTCAGCCTCCCCTTTCAAAGATCCACAATAATTTGTCATTGGTGAAGGATATCCACACCTCCAATCTTAGAAAAACTCCAGAGACAACAGGGCCAGGGCTTTGTAAGGTCACACAGCTGCTCAGTAGAATGGCTCTATCCTATAGGCTATGACCCCAGTATAAGAAACGAAAACAACTCCGGGTGTTCCTTGTTAGCCTTGTGGAATCTGGCAGCCAGCACAAGGATAGGCCAGCCAGGTTCAAGGTGCATCAGTGTGTGTCAAGGAATCTATAGAAATGTAAGCCAGCTGAGCACTAGATTAGCCTTTGTAGGTTCTAACGGAGGGAGCATATTTCTGTGTGACAGCGTATTTGTGCTTCTCACTAATCAAAGGCACCTGAGTGGGAGAAACACAGAAGTCATTTCCTAATTGAAAGCAGTTGGAGAATGTAAACACTGGAGTTGATCCACCCTCACCCTCCCTAATGAACTATGTGGAGCCTCCGCAGCATATGGAAAAAAGAGTGGCTGTATGATAACCTTGTGCTGAGTGAAATGTCAAACATGTTGGCCAGGAAGATTTCAACTCATTCCATGCCCTGGATTGCATGGATATGAAGTGTTTCTGGAATGAATTACTAAAGACTCTGATAATGTCAATGTAAGAATTCTTACTCTAGAGTGTTTAAGTTTTAGGAAAATTTAGATCAATATGTATGAAATAATTGTCAGACTTATCCATTGAGTTTCCTCATTCAGCCTACATTTATCCTACACTACATCAAAAACAAAAAATTCTATGCTAGGTTCCATAGACAGAAAGACAAATGGCATGCAGAATTCACCCTTAAGGAGCCTTTAAACTAACTGTAGAGACAGACTGGTAAACAGCAGGAACTAGGAGATTTGATAGAAGAGTACTAATGAGTTGTTGAGTAGAAGAAGGCACAGATGAGGGGGCTGTAGACTCTCTGAACCTAATGGGTCTTCACTGTTTCCTGATCTCATTATCCACTTGTCTCCTTTGGCTCAGTGGCCTTATTTCAAGGGGCTACCCTTTCATTTCATCAGGGCTCTGCTTGCCAGGCCGATCAATGCACAGCAGGCGAAAGTAAGGAGACCACTCCTCACTGATCCTGTAGGAAGGCTCAAGATACAACCCCAGTTATTCTCCAAACTTTCTTACCCTTTATACACCCTCAGCTCCAAGGATGACATGCATTATTAGAAAAGGAAGTGAAATCATGCCAACAGAAAGTACATTTAAAGCCTCCTTCTCACATTTTATGGACTGTAAAATTTCTGGCTGGCTAAAAGTGGAAGACTTAATCCCTACCTTCTATTTTAACTACTTATGTAATTGCATACCCATATTGCATCTTTTGTTTATTCATCACTATACACAAAGGACCTAGAAAAGACAGATGGAATGCTAGCCTCATTAATACATAACCACATTAATAATAATGTAAAACACTATTCCAAATGAACACTCACTTAAGATCATACAGAAAAAATAAGAAATGGTTCCATGTAATCATTCCTTGGAAATAAAATACAAAGATATGAATAAAATTGATGTAGAAGAATCAACCACTGTGTGTGTGTGTGTGTGTGTGTGTGTGAGGGTTTTATGTTCTATTTTTAATTATTGCTTCAACTCTCTTGGCCTCCACCCCACTGTTCTACTCCTCCACATAAATCCCCAAATATGTATCTATCTTTTAGTCCATTGCCTTCACTCCTACATCTTGAAAAATGAATAATGCAAGAGTAAACGGCATTGCTTTTTAGTTCGGTGCTGATACAGTTTTCAGTCTGGTCTAGACCCTTCGACATCATTTGTCAATCTTTTGTCGTGTTGCAATAACCATGAGCTGCAAATGGCCAAATCCTCTCCTATCACTCTAAGCCAATATACTCACCCAAATAAATAAACAGAGCATATTCGGTGGAAGCCGTCCCATCCTAAAATACTGCTCTGTCTGGACCAGTCTCCTCCTCATTTCTATTTACCTTCCTAAGCAGATTCTCTTTCTTTCTGCATCATAAAAGTTGATAATATCCAGAGGGCTGTTTTTCTCTGTCTTCTTTCTTCTCAGAGTCGCTGGCTGGCTGGTCCCTGGGAAGCCAGCTCTGAAATAGAGACCAGTGCGTAGGAGCTTCATCAGGGCGTGATCATGGACTCAAAACCCATGGGAGGGAAGGCAGCAGGAGTGGGCAAAGAAGCTTCCAAAACTGTTCTAAATTGGAATGAGGGTGGTCAGGCTTTTATATCATCTGGTCAATCTTTCTTCAATTTCTGGTGCCACCTTTCCTGGAAAGGGGAGGCGATCTTGGGAGGTGATCACCCAGCATGGCTGCAGTAGAGGGTGCCAGCAGCACTCTCAGAAGTTGCATCATGAGTTCTTATTCATGAAGAAGGATCTGCTCCATGAGCCACATCACCGTGTCCATCATAGATTGCTCCCGTGGACACACACACACACGTATATACACATGTGTGCTCCCCAACAGACGCACTAAGTCCTTGTGACATTACCTAAGGACCTACTACCATGCCTTTATCCTCTCGGTTCCTGAAGATGGAAGACCCAAGATTTAGGGGCTGATTTTCCTATTCCCTTCAAGGTCCATCCATAAAAGAAAACCCAGTACCCTGGGAGGAGCAGAGGCTAGCATCCGGAGGAGGGGTCGGATGGTGCTGGATGCTCGTGTTTCTCAAGTCTGGCTCCCTTCCCATAGTGACAGGAAACTTCCACTGTGTCCCTTCCCTTCTCTTAGCTAATTCAAGCAGAATTCTGAGGCTTGGAATGCAAGAAGCGCTGACTGACTCAGAAGATGACCAGCGGCTGAACGAAGTCAGGTCCTGGTGAGTCTGTGTGTGTCAGGTTAGGCTGCACCTGCCCTAAAATGTGTCTTGACTTTTGTGATGTCTGGCTGACTTCTGCCAATATGATTAATCCCTACCATATTTTATCTACCCCCACACTTTCTTTTTTCCTTTTATTTTATTTTAATATGCTAGGCTTAAACAGGAAAATGACTGCATTTCTCATGCAGGTGACAGGATGATTCATTTTCCAGAGATGTTTATATTCCTTTTATCAGAAATGAAAAAAAAAAAGCTTTTGAATTGCTTTTTGATACCTCCCTCTCCACTCCCTACATTTAATTGCTCACCAACACCCTTAAAGAATTATCCTTCTCTAGCACATACTTTTCATATAGTACAGCTGAAGGGGAGGTAGAAAAGCACATCTGACTCATCTTTTACAGAATGAGAATTAAGGGGAATGGTGCATGTGTTCACCTGCATGTGTGATTTTGCACATATGCATAGTAATAGGGGCTTTTCAGGGTAGGGAGGCTTAAAAATGGGCTGGTTGTCTTAACAAGCCTTCTGCATCTAACAGACCATCCTGTTAAAGGTTAGCTGATGCCAGTGGGGCCTGGGCAACCACCGTCTTTATAATCAAGCTAACATTAAAGTGGCTGATGCCTCAATGATGCAGATTCTTGAAACAGCAAAGCAAAAAGATATAGGGAAGGTACAACTTCCACTCACTGACTGCTATTTAACTTCATTCACTTTAAACCATGTCTTCCTAGAGCAGAGGGCATATTAGAAGCACCTCATTGCCACTGCCTGTTGTTCGGTTCTGAATTCCAGTTTATCATTGGTTTTGGGGAATCACAAAATAAATAACATTAGTAACACCCTTTATACTGCATTTTTCACATCCTTATCAGTGACATATGAAATATTGAAAAGTATCTCGAACAGTAGTCTAACTTTTCCAGGTTAGAAATTTAAAAATAAGGCCAGGATGACAGAAGAAGTACCCAAGGTCACATGACTAGGAAAGGAAAGGGTTAACATAACCTGAGTTTTCTGACACCAGAGACTAAAACCCACACACAGAGTGGAGAAAAAATGGGAAGAGTTGAATTCCTCTAAAATGATATACATTGTTTCCTTAATTTAGGATGGAGTTATGTCTGGACAAACCTGTTGTTAGTTGACAACAGCGGAAGTCAAAATGCATTTAATACACCTAACCTCCCAGTCACAGCCTAGCCCAGCCTACCTTATAGCCCAGCCAAGGCTCAGAGCCTTACGTTGGTCTACAGAGGGCCCATCAGCTAACACACAGACTGTTTTATAGTGAAGTGTTGACTATCTACTGTAACTTACTGAATACTGTACTGGAAGTGGAAAACAGAGTGGAGGTCTGGGTACAGAGGGCTTGCTCAGTGTATCGGCTATTTCCCCTCGTGACCGTATGGCCGACTGGGGGCTGTCTCACTGCCACTGGCCAGCATCACAGTAGAGGACTGAATCACATATTGCTAGCCCAGGAAACATAGCCAAATTCAAAGTACAATTTCTACTGAATGTGCATTGCTTTCACACCACTGTAAAGTTGAAAACTCACACACTGAAACACTGTAAGCCTGGGATCATCTGTGCATATGTATTCAAATAAACCCATCACTGATCCACTCATAATGAAGGCAAAAGAAATTTCTCAGTAGGAAAAGGGCTGGAGATAATTCATTTAACAAACATTTATTGCGCTCTTACTATATGCCCAGTTATGTTTCCTTGGCCCAATAACCTTGAGCTGGCATCTTTGGCAGCCTTTTTGTATGAGATAGTCAGTCCGCTAGCTCAGAAACACCTGTAGAGCCCACAGAAAATGCCTGCTCAGTAAGAATCCATGAGGGCAGGTGGGAAAATAGGCACTTTTAACATGTGTTCTGTAGTAAATCTTGAAAATCCTGTTTTACAAATCTTAACTCAGATTCCCAAATAGTCTGAATGTATCCTTATTTCCAGTACACAGGGTAAATACTGCCAGAGAAGTGAGGGCCCCTTTCTCTTTCCATGACAGCCATCCCTTGCTTCACTGCTCTTCGAAGATCCTGCATGTTTTATGAATTGAAGGTTTGTGGCAACCCTGTGCTGACCGGCTAGTGGCACTATTTTTCCAACAGCATTTGCTCGCTTTAAATTTCTGTGTCACATTGTGGTAATTCTCACAATATTTCAAACATTTTTGTTAATATTATATTTGTTATGGTGATCAGTGATTACAGCTTGCTGAAAGTAAAGATGATGGTTAGCATCTCAATTTTTTACTTAAAGTACTCACATTGTTATTTTAGACATAAGGCTATTGGATACTTAATAGACTATAGTATACCATAAACATAATTTTTATATGCACTGGGAAAACCAAGCATTCATTTGACTTGATTCATTGTAATAATTGCTTTATTGTGATGGTCTGGAACTGAACCCTCAGTATCTCTAGGGTATGTCCATACTAGCTTTGCAAAAACATTTTCCCCTAAACAATCCTTCTCCAAAGCAATGAAATAATAGGTAGGTGCTGATAATTCAGGAACACAGAATCAAGTAACTAAGTAGAGGAATATTTGGCTGTGTTTGCTGGGGAAATCTACTAGGGTGGCCCAACTGGGAGATTTTTTTCTTTGGCAGCAATCCCATCAGTTTGTCTCACTAGAGGTTGTGCTGTATTGTAATGACTCATCTTTTCCTTCTCGGTCCTGTGAATTGCTTGGCAGACTTTCTGCTAATTTGGAACATCACATGTCAAGGGGCAGGTATTAGATTGTGTGTGTGCATATTTCAAGATGAGCAGATGCAAATGTCTGAACTCTTTGCTCTTCTGTGGACCTCCTGGGATGACCTAATTTTCCCAACATCTTATATTTAAAATCATAACTCAAACTTCATATTCTTTAATATCAACTTCAACCTTTAAAACTCCCATAGAATTAAATGATACACTGACAAGTATTGACAGAGAGGCAGAGTGACAAAATTCTATGTACACTGAGAAGGGAAGCCAAGGCTTCCGGAAAAAAAGGTTTTACTGTTACACTGTTTAGCTTGTGACCATTGCGACCATCTGATCTATGAACTCTGCCCTCCTGGGATCCATTTCCCTAGATCCTTCTCTAAGGTCCACGTAGGGAAAGCAAAGCCAAAAAAGCTTGGACCAAGAACTCATTAGGTATATAAAAAAAACTAATCTCTTACAAGCAGCCTAAGGCAGAACTACAAAACTATATTTAGCAATTGTTCATTAATATTAATAATCCTCTAGTTCTTTTTCACAATCCGAAACATGGTCTCTTTTCCATGTCAGTCCTAGTTACACCTCAACTGGCCTCATCACTGAGGTGGGAGGCAAAGTTTAAAAGGGAACGTTGGGCAAGAGAAATAAATACAAAAGAGGAGCTTTCCAAACCGTAGTAGACACGATCTTTTGGGCATGGAGAAGGAATGCTCTCTGAAGTTCTACATTAAATTGTATAGAAATTTAATTGAAATGAGTTGAAAACGAGTGTGTCTAACCTGAGGCTTCCTAACCTTAGAGTTATTGACATTGGAGCTGGGAAATTCTCTGTCGTGGCGGCTGTCCTGTGTAGGGAAGGATGTTTAGCAGCATCTCTGGTCTCTGTCTATTAGCTGCCAGTGTACTTCTCCCCAGTAGTGACAATCACAAATGCCTCCAAGCACTGCCAAATGCCCCCTTGGGGGGAAATCAGCTCCTGTTGAGAACACTACCAGGACTGGGTCAGCCACATGGGTCACCCTCTATGTGTGAGGCTGTAGCCAGCTTCCAGTCAGGTCACACTCCCCCTTACGAGGGGTAAATGCTACAATACATCCCTGTCGGTTCAGTAGCCACTGTTGTGGGCACCAAAATTAATTACCTATGTTAGCCAACTCTATCACTGAGAAATGCTCATGAGCTATCTTTCTCCTGCCACGGTTCAGGCTTCCCTCTCTCTCCTGAGAGTCCATCTCTGGCTTATTGTTGTCTCCTGAACCAGTTAATGAGTTACCAGGTGTCTCTTCCAGCAACCAGTGGATAGTCAATAAATATTTATTGAGGAAAGAAATACTAGTTATATGAAATTTGATTTTTTCCTTAGTATAAATGAGAGTTGCTTTTCTTTATAAACCAAGTTTGATTTTAATGATAGCATGGTAGGGCAAGATTTTCCAACACCCCTAAAATCCCACCATAATGTAGACCCATTGATGATGAGGTGAGTTCTGGCAACTGCAAGCGATCAATTCTCTTACTTGAGGCCACGGCATCCTGCAATGCTCAGGCTCCCCTTGGAAATCTTCCAAAGCACACCTGAAACTGGATTTTTGCCACACCTGTTTCACCTGGTTTCTGGGATATGATTTAAATCTTTTGATGTACTGAGTCAAGTGTAAATGACATTATGAAATGTCTACCCAGGTAGACATTTTGTTCTCAAGCATCTACAGTTAACATCTTTGTTCTGAAAAACCACAAATCTCAGCATAACCAAGTTATTCATGTGAAAAATTAAACTCTTTGTCCCTAGTAATAGTGATTTTTAATTCAGTCTCTTTATTAAAGACTTATGTCTTGGTACTTTCTTAAAACTTGGTCCTGACTCTAAAAGTTGTTTATCTAATTTATAGTAAGAGCCCATGACCAATTATTAAATAGCCACTTAAAAATTTAAACATTGAATATATTGGTTCAGTTATGTTAATTGCCCATTTTTGGTAAACATCACCTATTATATGGAAGTTACTTAATCCAATGCTATGATAAATCGTCAACTGCCTCATTGAGGAATGGAAATTTGTCTGATATCTTGAATCCATGAGCAGAATAAAATATCTATATAATCCATCCTCCCATAATTTGCATAATCATTCATTAAGAAATAGACACCAATTTAAAACATTGGAAGAAAGGGCAAAGAGAGAATTCCCCGGGTGAAATCCAGTTGTGGTTTTAGGGCCAAAGGAGAAACATACTTGCCTACACATTCTGCATTGATTCTCAGATGCCTGCTTTGAGTTTTCCAGAAGGACTTGACAACATTATGGTTTACAGATGACCCATTTGTTCATGCAAACCTCCCTCTCACTATTTGCCAGGTAGTTTACCAGGAATGGAGAATGTAGCAATGAGCAAGACAGAGCGGGCCCCTGTTCCTTTGGAATTTGACTAAATAGTCAGAGAGATAAATGAAGAAGAATATTTCTGGCAAGTACATCTAAGAAAACAAACACAGTGATAGGCAGTGGTTTGGAGCAGAAGGGAAGGACTCCATAGCAGATGAGATTCTCAGAAGAGGCCATGAAGGTTACTTCTGAGCTCAGACCTGAAGGACAAACATTTGCTAAAAAGTAGTTGAAGGAGAGGAAAAAGCAACTACAAACCACTGAAAAAGAAATCACTTGGCAGGAATAAGATCACCAAGACTGAATCTTAGTGATCAGGAACAGATGCGCAAGGTCACAACACATAGGGATTTATGGTTAAAAAGGGGGATTGAATTTTATGGCAATGTAAAGAGGCCATTGGCTAGTTTTAAGCGATAGAATGACATGATCTTATTCATATTTAGAAAAATCTCTTTTCCTGCTATTGTTAAGGTTCAAAAGAACATCCATCAAAACACATCAAAAGATTGTGTTTAAAGACAATCTTTGTATTTTATCTTTATTTTCATAATCATTAATCCCATCAGTAATTTTTAAGGCAGACCTTCTATGTTGACAAAAACTGGATTCTAAATAGCTGGAGCTTTAGTGTACTTTTGGTCCCCAAAATATGGACTTAAGTAGCCTTATTTTAATTCTATATGTGACAGCATTCTCTTTTTTTTTGTCTATTAGTGAACATTAATGTTTTATTCAAACAGAAAGTTCTATTCAAGCAATAATAAGTATTTAAAGTTTTACAAAATCATTTAATAATGATTAACCTCTGAAAACAACAGATCTACCTTCTCAAATCTCCAAGGCTCAAAGGAAGCAATTTGAATCAATGGAAAACAATTAACTGGCCGATAGGTTATAAACTGATTTGAAGAAATATTATTAAATATTGGTCATTTTTTGTTGAGAAATGTGTGTAAAGTTCAGAAATAATAGATGTTGTAATTTCTCTGCATTTGTGTCTTTTTGATTAAAAATCTTCAAACTTGTTATCAGAAAAAAGGAAGATTAGACAATGATATAGGTATGGAAGGGGAAAAAAAAATCAGACTGGCAAATCAAAGTTATTTGTCTTAAAACCTCAGTCACCTGGATCACTGTATCCCTTAACAGAAAAGAAATTGTCAGGAGATTTAGAAAGTCAAAGAGAAAAGGGTTCCAAGTTATTTTGTTTTGAATAACTAGTGATATGTTAAGCAACTTTGTCTAAAGAACAGAACCTGTAGGATGTATGTATACATACATATGAAAGAAATCAGCTCCCCTGGTAATAGTGGCTGACAAGTCCCAAGATCTGCAGTCAGTAAATTGAAGACCCAGGTCAGTCAAGTTTGAACACAGGAAAAACTGATTTCCGTCTCCAGGCAGTCAGACAGGAGGGCATCTGCCTTATTTGAGGCAGGGTCAGCCCTTTCCTCCTCTTCAGGTCTTCAACTGACTGGATGAGACCCACCCATATTAGGGAGGGTCATCTGCTTTGCTCAGTCTACCAATGTAAATGTTAAACTCATCCAAAAACACCCTCACGGAAACACCCAGAATAATGTTAAGTTTCATGATAACATCATGATAACATCAACCCAATGAAATATAAGAAATGACCTAACTCTTCTGGATTCATGGCTCTTGGGGAAACAGGAAAATGCATATATAACAAAATGTAGTGAGGTAGTTACAGAGGGAATGGATTGGAAAGAGAAAGTGAGGTCACAAGCACCAAGTAGGCAGTCAGTGGTTTTAAGTCTAAAATTTAGAGAATGGTAATGAGGTTATCTGCAAAGAGGAGATAAGCTTTCCAGAGAGAGGAGTGTCCTGTCTAAAGAAGTGTGTAGGGTCAGAAAGGACACAGTGGGAAATGCAAGTGGACTGGGGAACCGAGAGAAGCCTGAGCGGGTGGGAGAAGCCCAAGTAACAGTGGGAGGTTAGGTCATGGAGACCATAAGCACTGAGCACAGCAACTTGATCGTCACCATGAGCCAAGCATAGTTTTCGTGAGATGAAAGGGAACTCAACAGATCACAGAGAATCTTACTCCATATTTGGAAAATGTTAGCTAGGTTTTGCTTGAGTTTAGCCAAAATCATTTTTTTTTGTAATTGCCAACTATTACTGGCCCTTGTTCCGACCTCTAAATGGCTTTTCACATCAAACATTTAGCCTTCAAATTTATATCATCACTCTTTTATTGCACAACTATTAACTAAGCACCGGTCAGGTCAGACAGAGTGCTGTGAACTGGTAGATTATAGTGGACAGAACAGATGTGGCCCTTCCCTCATGAAGACGAAAGTCTCCTAAGGGGGAAAGTAAATAGAGAATCAGAAATGAAAATACACAGTTTTTAAATATGCTTACTGCAACGAATGTGAAGTATAGCCATGGCTTGGTTGTCAAGGTTAAAGTCGAAATCATCCCTAGACAAAAGAATCCCAGGGAGACATATGGAAATCCTAGGGTTTTATCTCAGAGAGTGAGTGACGTAATTGCTAAGGTCTAAACCGACTCATAAGCCTACTTTATACATAAACCCATGGCCTCACCCAGCAATAGAACTATTATTTTAACTGTCATCTCCACCTGGAAACAAGAAATATATTTAAAGTTCTTTCTTGACTTTGTTGTCTGACTCATTCATACACATTTGCTTCTATTGGTTATCACTAACCAGTTTAACCACTCCCTTTCCAGCACTGTTGTTTATTTGACTTAGAAATTATACTTTGAGCCTATGCTGTCAAAATCTAAGAGAAATGACATAAGGAATAAGAATAAGGTTTGTCACAGTTTTCTGCCTCTAGGCAATTAGATTTTATAGCATATTTTTATAACTAACTGGGAAACATAAATCCTATAATTGAAATGAGATGAACTCATTTGCTTACCTGAAGACCAAGCTGTTTTTCATCATGCCAACCCCACTCACTCAGAGGCTCCCAAGCCCCAACCTCCAACAGAAAGCAACAGATGTGTGCCTCCAGTCTTGGGTGAATTGCCACTGAAGTGGTTTTAATATTGAAAGGCAGTGGGCAATAAAAGAAACCCAGAAACTGAAAGCTCGTTCAGATCCACCAAATCTGATTCTCCTGGTTAGCTCTGGCATCAAAGACATTTGCAAGCTTCAATAATCACAGCCAAAACAATTTATTGAGGTCTTTCCTCATCTGCTTTGTATGTACAGTCAGGTCTTCCACTGAATTTGTCTCCTAGTCCCTATTGCTGCAGGATCCCAGGCATTACCATTCAACACCCTACGTTAACCACACATCTGCTTTCAACAGCCTGCGCCCCAGTCCTCTCGGCTCTAGGAGGATCTGTCTTCACCCCGTCCAGGTCACAGGTCATGTGACTAAGGACCTTTACAACTCCTGGTGAGCTGCGATCCTCTGTATCATGACTGTAGCGAGAACAAAGGAAGGCTGAAAAGGAGACTAGTGTTTGGGGATGAATACTTTTAATAGAGAAAAAGCTTTTACACATGCGTTATAATGGATAAAGCATTGAATACCTGAGTTTTGCTCTGACTGTGCATTTACATATCACCTATTTTAAGAATACCTAGACATTTAACTATACTAGGAAGTGAAGTTTTTAATTCTAAAATGAGAAAACTCAAATACAGCCAGCAGTTAAATTCAATTAGCTGTGTTTAATAGGAGTTCTTGAGCTTCTATTAAATACACATTAATTCATTCATCCATTTAGCCATTAATGTATTAACTCATCCAACAAATATGTATTTAGAATCAACTGTCAGTAAAATTCTATTCTCATCAGAGACCCAAACATGCATGGAAAGATAGTATTTTCTTATCATATTAGATTTATATGACACAGAAAGAAATTGTATAATACATTTATTTTAGATCTTTAGAAGTAGAATAAATACTATCTATTTCTGGATCACATAAAACAACAAGGTTATTACAATTTTTGTAATCTCATCTTTGCTGTTATTTATTCATTCATTCAGTAAACATGTGTTGAAATTCTACTATCTGTACTGAATGAAGCTCAGTTCCTACAGAGAGGAATAATTATCTCAATAGATTATTTCAGTACATACAGGAGTTCAGCAAGCTTGCTCACAAGATGTTAACCGGGGAGAGTGCATTAGCTGCTTTGCCAAGAAATGGAAACGTGCCCCTTAAGCAATTGGGAAGTGCTGATGACTTTTATGTGTAAGAGAGTTCTGGATAGGTTAGAAAGATCTCTGGGGGCCAGTGGGAGGACAAAAAGGGGCTGGAACCCTAGGGAGGCCCAAGGTTGTAGGATGAAAAGAAAGTAACCCATTCTAAAGAGATTGTATGTCCCCACCAACATACAGGTTAAAAAGCCTAAATTTAACATAGTTATGTAGATTTAAGAGTCACCATTATATAGGCAAACATACATCTGTTAAGGATTAGAAGTATGAGGCTGTAAAACCCAATGTTCACATACCACATACCATGTGTCTAAATATTGTACACAGATTAATTTTCAGAGATTGAAGTCACAGGTTAAACCCATGTGAATCCCGAACCTCCTTTTCTCCCCCATTTTACACCTGAAGAAACTGATAAGAGAGATTAAAGAAAATTTCTCAGGCCACTGAGCCACTAAAAAGTAAGCGCTAGATATAAAATCCAGGTTTGCCATCACCTGTGGATTTAACCACTGCACTAAATGGCATCATTACTCCTGTCACTGAATCCGTATTGTAGTAATTCTTGCTCACACTAAGATCAAACTGTACAGAAGAACTATACAAAATTCAAGTTCTTGAATTCTCCTTATTTCCTAATTCCATGCCCTACAGATCTCTTTTAATTTTGATTATTTTACATCTATGGTGGCTCCCTCCATAATTTTAGATAACAAAAACAATACCTATTTTTCCTCACTACAAATGGTGAGTTAGCTTAAATGCACTTTGACCCATGCTCTCCAGCCCTAGTCCCAATATTTGGTAATTGTGTTACTGTTCTTAGTTTTTATATTGGTCTTTTAAATCCTTGGGAACATACATTCCTTTTTTTCTATTCGATACGATTTTTATGGTATTTGTTGACCTTCTCCATTTATTAAGACAAAGCCGTCTCTACCCTCATTCCTCCCTTACACATTTTCTCCACACTTCCCTCTGTGTTTTATCCCTCACCTTACCAGTGAGTTTTTTCCTTTTTAAGTAATTAACTTTACCAACCTTTACACTCTTTTCTGTGCTTACAACTAAGTTGTCCATGCTTTTCCTATAGACTGGCTCCAGAAATAGAGGACATACAGATAGCTACACTATTATGCTGGTGCAGGAAATTTTACTGCTGCCTCCAACACTACATCAGAATCACATTTTCATTTCAGAAATGTCATGTTGGGACCTCTGTGGAAGCTGAAAGAGATGTTCCTCAGATCAGGGTGGGTTTGGTTTTATTTTATGATACCAGATGGTACCACACGTTCTTTGTTTCTATGCAGACAATGACATTTTTGAACCGTTTGGTTTTACCATTTCCAATTGCCAGTTGCTTTCCTCTCCTTTCCCTTTCTTTTGTTCCTCTCTCTCTTCTTTTCTCTCTTTCTCACCTTTCCTGCCTTCTCTCTTCAAGTTATGTGTCCTGATACTATCTTATAATTTGCAAATCTCTCATTCAGAGAAGCAGCAGTTTCTTCAGAACTTTTCAAGCAATGTGGGCTTCCCCTCACCCTACTCCTTTTCCCAGGGAACACTAATATTCTGGGGGCTCCAGGGTGGTCAAAGCATGGAGGGAGAAGGTACCCAGGCCCCTGATCCCCATATGCGCATACTGACATCAGCCGAGGTGACAGGTCCCTCTGTGACCATCCTTCCACCCTCTCAGGAGCTGGTCTCCCATTCTGGGTGTTGGCTACAGTCAGCCCTTCTCCTGCTCTGCTCTGAAGCCAGGAAAACTTGGCAGTGATATCCAAGTCTGGGTTAAGATACATTCATGCCTCCGTCATGTTCTTTTATCCCCAGGTCATGCACAAGGCCCTCTGTGAGCCTCGCCAGATTCTAGGGATTTAGACACAAATGTATAATAAAATCTCTTCTGGTTTTAAGTTCCCAAAACTCTATGGGAAATCCATCCCACACCCTCTCCCTGCCACCATGCAGGAATTTGGCTTTAGGAGAGAGTGGGTTGAATCCCTTTATCAGAGACCATTATATATATATATATATATATATATATATATATATATATATATATATATATATATATATATATATATGCCTTTTTTTTCCTGAACTTTCACTCTTTTCCGGAGCCCAAAGTTCTACCATCTAGAAAGACCCATTTTCAATGATCCTTCCCACCTCTCATTTGGGTCATTGTTTCAATAAGTAACTTCTTTTATTTCCATTTTTTTTTCTCTTACTCTTACCTTGTGTGTGGATTATCCTTTTAGACCCAACCTCTCCTGGCAACTGATTCTTCAAATAAATTCCTAGTGATCTAGACACCACACTCCAGGAGTGTGTGAATCTGAATGCAAACTCAAGCTGTGAAATAGTTATGTGTACTAGACTTTACCTGTAAGTGAGCTTTAGCAGTCACTAAACCTCCACATTTCCTAAAAGAAAACCGACTAATCAAAAATATTTTCTGCACAAATAAATCTCCTGCACAAATAAATCTCCCTGATTCAGTCCCAACAATCAAATTGTTTTGCATTTCAATCTCAATTCAAGATGTTTAGAGACAAAAACAGTTAGACACTGAATCTATTAATTCTAACTTGAGGATTCCTGCATATTCTGGACACCAAAAGATCTGTTGTACTGATGCCATGACTTGAAATCTGAGCCTCTCAGGGATCTGCTAAAGAAAAAGGGCTTTGCAAGGATGACTGCCCCCTGGAAGGCTAGATCCCACAAGCTACTAACTCCTGTACTCAAGTGGCTCTTACAGGCCCTTCAGAGAAGCGCTCAACCCTCAGGGACCTGCATGTATCAGACATTTTTTCTTTTCTCCCATTTGCTCTTTTCTCTCATTGGACCAGTATTTAAAAAGGGTTAGTAGGAGCTGTGGTTATATTTAATTTGATATTCTAACCATTCTCATTAAAGTTTAAAGAATCTTCTTGAAATAAGAAAGTACTTATTAGCTGGTATTCCATAAATTTTTGAAGTAAAGAGAAAGATGAATCTTCCAAGTCCCTCTGTTTTATGCTTAAAAATATCAAGAGCATATTTTATTACTGCTACGTGCTGCTGTACAATAGCTGATTTTTGTAATAAATCCTTAGGGAATCCTGAGAGATTTGAAAATAGAATAGATTTTTACAAACTGGAATCATTAAGATCTAAATACAGGAAGAGTGCTGGCTACATAATGTTGCGAGACCCTCTCACCTTTTAATGCTTTGATTGATGAGTCTTATACCACTTTGCTTCAAGCCTCATGGGTCCATTAACTACTAATCAGGTTGAACAAATGTAATTCCATTTGAAAATATTAAGTACCATAAAATTATTACCTTGATGATTTTTAACTAAGTGCATTCGTAAAAACTTCTGACAGTTTTCATGAGCAGTGATCATTGAACAGAAGTGTTTTCTGGACACCATATACCACACCCAATTTACTTGGCATTGTGTTTTGAGAGGTTTTCCCTGTTCATCTATAATCCAGGATGAAAAGTTAACTAGGCAATGAGCAAAATTTTTTAGTATGACTTCTAAAATAGAAGCTTCTAAAAATTCAATGAAGACCATTTATTCTCTAAAAATGCAAAGTTTCAAAATTAAGAAGACAGAGCCATGTTGATAAATATACATTTGATAACTGATAGCCTGTGGGTAAAAATAACCTGACTTAAATGAAAATTTAAGGAATCAATTACTGTCCTTAGTGTTCTATGCTACCCGGAGGAATTACCAAAACAGATTCTTGAAGCTTTTCACAATTTATTTAAGAGTCAGGTTAATCACTGCAAGAGAATAAGATAATTGAAACCCAAAGCAAATAGATTTGTCATAACATAAAAATGTATTTTCTGAAAAATACATATATAGTACATTTTTTAAAACATAAGATTGGTGGATTATTATGAAGTTCCACAATCTAATTTTTAGAAAGTTAACAGAAAAACTGACAGTCCCAGAAATAAGTTTGTTATGCTATGAGGTTCCTGTAATATTTAATTATATATGTCCATTTGACTGAGCCATGGGGTGCCTAGATATTTGATCAAACATTGTTCTGGGTGTTTCTGTGAGGGTGTTTTTGGATGAGATTAACATGAATCAGTAGACTGAGTAAAGCAGGTTGCCCTCCCTACAGTGGGTGGGCTTCATCCAATCAGATGAAGGCCTGAATGAAACAAACGGGCTGGTGCCAGCCCCACCGTCCTCCCCAGCCCAAGTAAGAGAGAACTCTTGCCTGACAGCCTTCAGATTGAGACCTTAGCATTTTTCCTGGCTTCTCACTCAAAACATCAGCTCTTCCTGGGCCCAAGTCTGCCAGTCTTTGGACTGGAACTACACAATTAGCTCTCCTGGGATTCCAGCTTAACAATTTCGCTGCAGATCTTGGGATTTATTAGGATCCATAATCACATGAGCAACCATAGTTACAACTTATTAGCAACCATAATTACAATTCCTTGTAATAAATCTCCTTATGTGTGTAATAATATATATATATGTATTATATGTATAATAATATAAATACAGGAAGAGTGTTCGCTACATAATATTATGAGACCCTCTCACCTTTTAATGCTTTGTTGATGAGTCTTACACCACTTTGCTTCAAGCCTCATGGGTCCATTCACTTTTTTGTAAGCTTCTATTTTAGAAGTTATACTAAAAAATTTTGCTCATTGCCTAGTTAACTTTTCATCCTGGATTACAGATGAACAGGGAAAACCTCTGAAAATACAATGCTAAGTAAATTGGGTGTGGTATATGGTGTCCAGAAAACACTTGTGTTCAGTGATCACTGCTCATGAAAACTGTCAGAAGTTTTTATGAGTGCACTTAGTTATTTATTTTGGATCAATGATTTAAATATGGGACTAGGTAAAACCTGGGGGTTAGAGATATACACTGCCCAAATGCACAATGTATATAATACATATATAATGTAATGTGTGTTTGTGTGTGTGCATATATATATATGTATGTATATGTGTGTATATATATATATATATAAACCTATAGGTTTTCTGTTTCTCTGGAAAACCCTGACTAATATAGTTTTCATTCACAAGTGTTTATTCTGTGAAATTTACATTCTCATGACTTTAAAGTAATGTCCAGTATCATTTGGCATTTCCTTAAATTAATATTCATTACAGGTAACAGCAAGGTGGTAATAAAGAGTGAATGGGTTTTAAAGCCAGGTTTAAATTCAAATCTTTGCTCTGCCATTAACTAGATGAGTGGTCCTTGGTAGATTATCCTGCCACTCTGAAAAATGTGTTTCCTTATTTATGAAATAGACATAACAATAAAAAAACTCTAAAACTCCAGGATTGTGTGACTTAACTGGACAGTGTATGTGGACAGAGTAGGACTTAGTATATGGCAATAAAAATAACTAATTTTTCATCAGGAGAGGAAAAGTAGGAGAGCTCCTCAAGTCCTGCCCCTGCACAGCACCCGATCTAATGGCATAACTTTAACTACTAAAGAGGAGAGATGGCAAAGATTATGGAAGTTAATCTGGCCCAATTTTACTGCCTTTCTGCGTTTGTTATTCTGTTGAGACGCTGAGCAAACCTGACACGGGGCAGATTAGACAATGTCTAATTAGAAAGCATATACTTATAAGGTCCTGTATGTACTTTTCCTAGTGAAAACAGAAAGACTGAACTAAGGAGACAGGGTTCTCCGTATCTGCAGCAAGTGAGGAACCCACTGGCCCACTGCTCCTCTGTCCCCTTTTCTCCAGTGGCTGGTCCCTGAAATAAGGGGAGAATACTCGAAAGAAAGACCCCTGAAGCAGTGGGCTGTGTGATGCTGAGCTTCTCCTCTGGGAATAAGTTTCAAGGGCAGAGAAAAATTTAGAGTGATAGACTAGTTAGTGTGTGTGAATGTCCATGTGTCTGTGGATGTGTGTTATCACCAGTACTTAATGTATTTTTTTTTTTGAGAGGAAAAATAAGTTTTCATACAAATCTGAGTTCTCTTCCAAATAAATCTATAACACTAACATAACATTATTATCTGCTAACAGCAGTGATGTTTCCAATTGGCCACTTTTTTTTTTTTTTTTTGAGACCAAGTATACTTTAGTCAGTTTCCGCCTTGGTAACATCTTACAAAGCTAAAGTACATTTCCCAGACATGGACACGATGCACTGATCCCATTCAGATGTCACCAGGTTGACCTGTGCTCATGTGCACATGTGTGCTCATATGATCCTCCCACCACCACATCTCCTCCCTTGCTCCTGTAACCCCTAAAATCTCTTCATTTCCATAATTTTTTCATTTCAAAAGTGCTGTATACATAGAATCCTACTCTATGTACCTTCTAGGATTGGCTCTTTACAGTCAGCAGAATTCCCTGGATAACTTTCCAAGTTGTTATGTACACTAATAAGTTGTTCCTTTTTACTGCTGCCTACCCATCTTTTTTTTTTTTTTGAGAGGGCATCTCTCATATTTATTGATCAAATGGTTGTTAACAACAATAAAATTCTGTATAGGGGAGTCAATGCTCAATACACAATCATTAATCCATCTAAAGCCTAATTCTCGTCAGTCTCGGATCTTCTGAAGCATAAGGAACAAATTCTTACAAGGTGAACAAATTCTTACATAGTGAATAAGTTCTTACATGGTGAACAGTACAAGGGCAGTCATCACAGAAACTTTCAGTTTTGATCATGCATTATGAACTATAAACAATCAGGTCAAATATGAATATTTGTTTGATTTTTATACTTGATTTATATGTGGATCCCACATTTCTCCCTTTATTATTATTATTATTTTTATTTTTAATAAAATGCTGCAGTGGTAGGTAGATGCAAGATAAAGGTAGAAAACAGAGTTTAGTGTTGTAAGAGAGCAATTGTAGATGATCAGGTGTGTGCCTGTAGACTGTGTGCTAATCCAAGCATTAAAACATCCACGGATGCAGAAGATTTCTCTCAAAACGGGGGGGGGTGGGGTGAGGTTCTAAGCTTCACCACTGTTGATCCCCAATTTCTCACCTGATGGCCGCCCTGCAACTGTGCCTGTCCTAGGTTGTTCCTCCCTTGAGGAATCTTACCTGTCTCTGGCTAACCAGTCATCTTCCGGGGCCATACAGGGGAATGTAAAGTTGGTAAGTGAGAGAGAAGCCATATTGTTTGAAAAGGTTAGCTTTTTACTTCTTTGCAGATTTATTCCCTGTGGCTTCTATGCCCAGCATTTGTCTTGAGGTATCTTTACCACTTGGAGGAGTTATGATACTCAGTGAATTCGATATGAGGCACAAATTCTATTTAACGGTTGTAATTAGGAAGGAAGAAGAAAAGCTATAGAGGTAGCAGATGGAAGAAAACATGGGAGGATTGATTATTTCTTTGATATATCTTCTTGTAGAGTAACTTAAGCATGTATAGGTTTTAAACTACTAACTAAATTGCGCACACACATTAACATAATAGGAATACAGTTACATAACCAAAGCAGATCTATAATTACCAGCCATCTTCAGTGAAGCCAAGAAAACCAGTTTGGCACCCTAGGCATTTGTGAAAATTTGTCTATGATATGATGGATATTGTCCAACTGTACCTGAACAGTCTGAGAGAAATCAGACAAATTAAAGCAACCCATTTCTGGGAACTGTTCACATCCCGTATGTTCTTTTAACAGTAGATAGTCTGTAGTTGTAAGATTTTGGAGCACTACAACTTGCATTTCTCCTAATTCTTGGTTGAGTTCCAACAGTATAGATCCAGTCAAATTTGCTGTTTTATTGTATGCACAGGCCAGCTTAGATATCTCCTTCTTCATTCCAATGGCAAGTCCAGGAAACGCGGGGATGGATGCAGCTACAACTGCAGCATTGCCTGGATCTTTGTGGAGGTTTTTTGATGATCATCTTCTGGTATGAGTCTTCCAGAGAGTGCTGATGTTGAAAGTTCTTCTTCATATCGTATCTTAGTTCATTTTCTGGGTAGCCAAATTAGGCTTTGATCTTCTGTATAAACACAAACGGACCCTTTGCCTACACTTTGATATGTCCTTTATACCATTGTGTAGAACTCATTGGAGGTCACCACACAGGAACTGCTTTTCTTTTTTAAATTTAGTCTTTAATCTACACTTACATGAAGAATATTATGTTTACTAGGC
Organism: Manis javanica; assembly: GCF_040802235.1. NCBI lineage: Eukaryota > Metazoa > Chordata > Mammalia > Pholidota > Manidae > Manis > Manis javanica. The sequence goes on along the minus strand of NC_133167.1, from coordinate 11,524,053 downwards.
TCTCCCCTATACCAGGTCCCCCCTATAAGCCACTTTACAGTCACTGTCCATCAGCATAGCAAAATGTTGTATAATCACTACTTGTCCTCTCTGTGTTGTACAGCCCTCCCCTTTATCCCTCCCACCCCATGCATGCTAATCTGAATAACCCCCTTTTTCTTCCCCCCCTTATCCATCCCTACCCACCCATCCTCCCCAGTCCCTTTCCCTTTGGTACCTGTTAGTCCATTTTTAGGTTCTGTAATTCTGCTGCTGTTTTGTTCCTTCAGTTTTTCCTTTGTTCTTATACTCCACAGATGAGTGAAATCATTTGGTATTTCTCTTTCTCTGCTTGGCTTATTTCACTGAGCATAATACCCTCCAGCTCCATCCATGTTGCTGCAAATGGTTGGATTTGCCCTCTTCTTATGGCTGAGTAGTATTCCATTGTGTATATGTACCACATCTTCTTTATCCATTCATCTACCGATGGACATTTAGGTTGCTTCCAATTCTTGGCTACTGTAAATAGTACTGTGATAAACATAGGGGTGCTGCTGTCTTTCTCACACTTGATTGCTGCATTCTTAGGGTAAATTCCTAGGAGTGGAATTCCTGGGTTAAATGGTAGGTCTGTTTTGAGCATTTTGATGAACCTCCATACGGCTTTCCACAATGGTTGAACTAATTTACATTCCCACCAGCAGTGTAGGAGGGTTCCCCTTTCTCCACAGCCTCGCCAACAATTGTTGTTGTTTGTCTTTTGGATGGCAGCCATCCTTACTGGTGTGAGGTGATACCTCATTGTAGTTTTAATTTGCATTTCTCTGATAATTAGCGATGTGGAGCATCTTTTCATGTGTCTGTTGGCCATCTGTATTTCTTTTTTGGAGAACTGTCTGTTCAGTTCCTCTGCCCATTATTTACTTGGATTATTTGTTTTTTGTTTGTTGAGGCGTGTGAGCTCTTTATGTATTTTGGACGTCAAGCCTTTGTCGGATCTGTCATTTACAAATATATTCTCCCATACTGTAGGGTTCCTTTTTGTTCTATTGATGGTGTCTGTTACTGCACAGAACCTTTTCAGCTTAATATAGTCCCACTTGTTCATTTTTGCTGTTGTTTTCCTTGCATGGGGAGGTATGTTCAAGAAGAGGTCACACATGTTTATGTCTAAAAGGTTTTTGCCTATGTTTTCTTCTAAGAGTTTTATGGTTTCATGACTTACATTTAGGTCTTTGAACCATTTGGAATTTACTTTTGTGTATGGGGTTAGACAATGGTCCAGTTTCATTCTCCTACATGTAGCTGTCCAGTTTTGCTAGCACCATCTGTTGAAGAGACTGTCATTTTGCCATTGTATGTCCATGGCTCCTTTATCAAATATTAATTGACCATATATGTTTGGGTTAATGTCTGGAGTCTCTAATCTGTTCCACTGGTCTGTGGCTCTGTTCTTGTGCCAGTACCAAATTGTCTTGATTACTATGGCTTTGTAGTAGAGCTTGAAGTTGGGGAGTGAGATCCGCCCTACTTTATTCTTCTTTCTCAGGATTGCTTTGGCTATTTGGGTCTTTGGTGTTTCCATATGAATTTTTGAATTATTTGCTCCAGTTCATTGAAGAATGTTGCTGGTAATTTGAGAGGGATTGCATCAAATCTCTATATATTGCTTTGGGCAGGATGGCCATTTTGATGATATTAATTCTTCCTAGCCATGAGCATGGGATGAGTTTCCATTTGTTAGTGTCCCCTTTAATTTCTCTTAAGAGTGACTTGTAGTTTTCAGGGTATAGGTCTTTCACTTCTTTGGTTAGGCTTATTCCTAGGTATTTTATTCTTTTTGATGCAATTGTGAATGGAATTGTTTTCCTGATTTCTCTTTCTATTGGTTCATTGTTGGTGTATAGGAAAACTACAGATTTCTGTGTGTTAATTTTGTATCCTGCAACTTTGCTGTATTCTGATACCAGTTCTAGTAGTTTTGGAGTGGAGTCTTTAGGGTTTTTTATGTACAATATCATATCATCTGCAAATAGTGACAGTTTAACTTCTTCTTTACCAATCTGGATTTCTTGTATTTCTTTGTTTGTCTGATTGCCGTGGCTAGGACCTGTAGTATTATGTTAAATAACAGTGGGGAGAGTGGGCATCCCTGTCTAGTTCCTGATCTCAGAGGAAATGTTTTCAGCTTCTCGCTGTTCAGTATAATGTTGGCTGTGGGTTTATCATATATGGCCTTTATTATGTTGAGGTACTTGCCCTCTATTCCCATTTTGCTGAGAGTTTTTATCATGAATGGATGTTGAATTTTGTCAAATGCTTTTTCAGCATCTATGGAGATGATCATATGGTTTTTGTCTCTCTTTTTGTTGATGTGGTGGATGATGTTGATGGATTTTCAAATGTTGTACCATCCTTGCATCCCTGGGATGAATCCCACTTGGTCATGTTGTATGATCCTTTTGATATACTGTTAAATTCTGTTTGCTAATATTTTATTGAATATTTTTGCATCTACATTCATCAGGGATATTGGTCTGTAATTTTCTTTTTTGATGGGGTCTTTGCCTGGTTTTGGTATTAGGGTGATGTTGGCTTCATAGAATGAGTTTGGGAGTATTCCCTCCGCTTCTATTTTTTGGAACACTTTAAGGAGAATGGGTATTATGTCTTCTCTGTGTGTCTGATAAAATTCTGAGGTAAATCCGTCCGGCCCCGGGGTTTTCTTCTTGGGTAGTTTTTTGATTACCGTTTCAATTTCTTTGCTCATAATTGGTTTGTTTAACTTTTGTGTTTCTTCCTTGGTCAGTCTTGGGAGGTTGTATTTGCTTCCCACAAACCACCTCTACAGGGTATCTTACAGGGAATGCTCTAGATGGGTGCACTCCTAAAAAGAGCACAGAACAAAGCACCCAACATATGAAGAATGGAGGAGGAGGATTAAGAAGGGAGAGAAGAAAATAATCTCCAGACAGTGTATATAACAGCTCAATAAGCGAGCTAAGTTAGGCAGTAAGATTAGTCTGGGAATTATTTAATCCTGCCATCATATTTAAATGATAGTCATGCTGGATACAGTATCCTTGGTTCAAGGCCCTTCTGTTTCATTGCATTAAATATATCATGCCATTCTCTTCTGGCCTGTAGGGTTTCTGTCAACAAGTCTGATGTTAGCCTGATGGGTTTTCCTTTATAAGTGACCTTTTTCTCTCTAGCTGCCTTTAAAACTCTTTCCTTGTTCTTGATCCTTGCCATTTTAATTATTATGTGTCTTGGTGTTGTCCTCCTTGGATCCTTTCTGTTGGGGCTTCTGTGTATTTCCATGGTCTGTTTGATTATTTCCTACCCAGTTTGGGGAAGTTTGCAGCAATTATTTCTTCAAAGACAGTTGCTATCCCTTTTCCTCTCTCTTCTTCTCCTGTTACCCCTATAATACGGGTATTGTTCCTTTTGGATTGATCACATAGTTCTCTTAGTATTGTTTCATTCCTGGAAATCCTTTTATCCCTCTCTATGTCAGCTTCTATACATTCCTGTTCTCTGGTTTCTATTCCTTCAAAGGCCTCTTGCATCTTATCCATTCTGCTTATAAATCCTTCCAGGGTTTGTTTCACTTCTGTGATCTCGTTCTTGATGTCTGTGATCTCCCTCCGGACTTCATCCCATTGCTCTTGCATTTTTCTCTTCATCTCATCCCATTGCTCTTGCATTTTTCTCTGCATCTCCATCAGCATGTTCATGATTTTTATTTTGAATTCTTTTTCAGGAGGACTGGTTAGGTCTGTCTCCTTCTCAGGTGTTGTCTCTGTGATCTTTGTCTGCCTGTAGTTTTGCCTTTTCATGGTGATAGAGATAGTTTGCAGAGCTGATACGAGTGACCGCTGGAAGAGCTTCCCTTCTTGTTGGTTTGTGCTCTTCCTCTCCTGGGAGAATAGCGACCTGTAGTGGCTTGTGCTGGGCAGCTGTGCGCAGACAGGGCTTCTGCTTCCTGCCCAGCTGCTATGGAGTTTATCTCCGCTGTTGCTGTGGGCATGACCTGGCTCAGGCTGCTGCTCCAATATTTTGGAGCCCCGTTGGAGGGGGAGTGGCCGGGAGGCTGTTTATATCTGTAAGGGGCCTCCATGCTCCCTGCTGCCCAGCGGGTTAGAGTGCCCAGAGATCCCCAGATTCTCTGCCTCTGGGCTAAGTGTCCTGCCCTGCCCCTTTAAGACTTCCAAAAAGCACTCTCCAAACCAAAACAACAGCAACAAAAAATAGATAAATAAATAAATAAATAAAAATTAAATAATTAAATAATTAAATAAAAAAATAGAAAAAAGGAAAAATGCATGATTTTCTTTGTCCTCAGGTGCCAGTCCCAGGCACCCACTCACCGGTCTTGCTGCCCTGTTTCCCTAGTATTGTGGTCCCTGTCCCTTTAAGATGTCCAAAAAGCACTCGCCAAAAAAAAAGAGGAAAAAAAAATAAAAATGGCCGCTCCCGTTTCTTTGTTCTCTGGCATCATCCTCAGGCACTCGCTCACCAGTCCTGCCGTACTGTTTCCCTATTATCCAGGGGCCCGCACATGCACTGTGTCTGCGCTCTTGTCTGGATGGCTGGGGCTGGGGTTCAGCAGTCCTGGGCTTCTTCTCCCTCCCTGCTGACTCCTCTCCTCCCGCCGGGAGCTGGGGGGAGGGGTGCTCGGGACCTGCCGGGCTGGGGTTTGTATCTTACTCCCTTCACAAGGCGCTGGGTTCTCGCAGGTGTGGATGTGTTCTGGATGTTGTCCTGTGTCCTCTGGTCTCTATTTTAGGAAGAGTTGTCTTTGTTATATTTTCATAGATATATGTGGTTTTGGGAGGAGATTTCTGCTGCTCTACTCACACCGCCATCTTGGTTTCCTGTCTCTCCACAGGTATTTCTTGATAGCCTATTCTAGGCCAGACAATTTGCTAAAAGCTAAGGATATAAAGATGAGTAAGATAAGACTTCTGTTAGCGTCTATGAGGAACTATGCATGTGTCTTAGTTCAAGCTACTTTAACAGAATACCAGAGCCTGGGGCCTTATAAACAACAGAATGTATCTCTTACAGTTGTTGGGGGAAGTCCAAGATTATGGTGAGGTTTCACTTCCTGGTTCACAGATGACTTCCTTTCACTTGTGACCTTACATAGAGAAGGGAAATGTAACTCTCTGTGGGTTCTTTCCTGGGGACAGAGCTTTTAAGACCTAATCACCTCCTAAAGCCCCCTACCTCCACAACCATCACATTGGCTACTAGGTTTCAGCACATGAATTTTGAAACACATACAATTAGTCTATAGCATTATGTGAACAAAAACTTCTAATGTAGGTTATATTTTAATCAAAGCACTTCAGAGTATGAATGAATAGGATAATTTCAGAGGTAAGAATTGGAAATGATTTCACAGATGAAGTTTAATTTAATCAGGGCATTGAAGAGAGATTAGATAAACTTAAAATGGAGAGAATTCCTATAAATATTAAGAGCATGTGCTAACTCTTAGCTCAGAACAATATCCAAGTATAAGTTTAATGAACATTAGGATCAACTCTGAGGTTCTTTCTAGTGACATTTACCCCTGTTTCCCATTATCCCCAAATTATCCTAGGTTTGACAACCCCTGTTCAAGACGTACTACAGAAAAGAGTCACTGCAAGGGATGAAGGAGTATTATTTTCCTCAGGTACTTGAGGAACAGAAAAGACTTAAGAACCCCTGATTAGCACAAAACTGCCAATCATACCTAGATGAACTGCTTAAACAGTGTAAGAGTCAGCCTAGTTCAGCAAGAGGATTCTTTATGCAATGATTCATGGCAGGCAAGTACACCTACCTCAAGAAGGAAGAGAGCCACATCAGGGTTTTTCTAATAGTATATGGCTGGAAGTTTCCACATATAATATAGTGACTTGTTTAGCTTAGCATGTGTATCTCTGATATAGTTACTCAGACTGGGCATGTGAATAAGGATCACCTGGCATATTAAATAAAATCTGATTCCTGAGCTACTTACAAGATTCACTGCCTCAGAACTTCTGGCTATGAAAACAGCGACTCTGAACTTTAAAGCAGCTTGCCAGGTGATTCACTCTTGCCTGCTACAGTTGGAGACAGAAAGAGAAAAGTAGCAAACATGTTGAATTCAATACTGCTTTATCCCTGAAATCTTTGCCCTTCATTTGAAACAGACTGAAGTAAAGTCTGATACATCAATCTCAGTTCCATCATCAACTTCCCTGAACCTCTGTCTTCACCTTTAAATCTAGTTATTGAACAGTTAAGTAGATGAATTTTAATTCACTCAATTATTCATGCTTTCATCTATACAATTAATATTTTCTAGACCTACTGCATGTCCCCATATTGCTATATGGGGGTCATAGACAAAACACTTCCAGGGAGAATCTTGGTTTCAAACACTGCTCAGTTATCAGGTGAAGAACACTGTAATGTAGGTGCTCTTCATTGTGCCAGAACTCTCAAAGGTGATAGTCTTCTGGATAAGACTATATTTCCTCTCTGAGTAAGCTTTAAGAATTAAATCTTCTCTATGCTGAAAGCTCTGTCTAGGCAGATTGACAATAATTACCCTTTGGTGCTTTGGGGGAACTTTCACCTTCAGAGAGCCTTAATGGCTACAAGAGGGTTTATCACTCAATTCTTGAGGGCAGAGTGGTCAATTCACTGAATTAATTTTTAGTATAGTGCAGAGAGTTCAAAGCAAAATTCCCTTTTGGGATTTAAAATAAGGAGTTTTTGGACAGGCTGTAAACCTTTAGGGAATTGAGGAGACTAGGTTATATCAGAAGCCCATGGAATTCTGAAGGTAAGATAGAAAACTGTGCATTAGGGTTTTTCAGGGACCTTATAGGTATTTTCTTGATTCAGTAAGTAAATCTTTAGTTTCTCACAGTGACATTTTGGATGATCATGGGATATTATGAAGGGGTTGGTGTGCCATGAAATAAAGGTGAGTACATTTCTAGACTTGGAGGAAGTGAAATAATGATAGATGCATTATAGAAATCTTCATCCAGTAACAGAACTTGTAATAGTCTTTATGTTTCAGTATGATTTGTTTTATACATTTAGCTACAAGATCTCAAGAAACATTAATTAAACATCTCAACTAATGTTATGAAGGGATCAAGACAAAATATATTTAAGAAGGAGAATATGCTTCTCTTAAATAGGAAAGTTCATTTCATGGTTAGGACCCACAAAGATATTTTTTGCTTGTACTTTCTTTCAAAAATGAACCTTTATTTTCAAGCTTCTGTTCAACCACAGAACATGAGATTATTTGATGGTATTTATTCAACTTTCTTTCTCTTAGATTCCATGCCATTGCTTTTTCTCCTATCATTTGAAATCTTTGCTTATGGTTCTTCCATTTACTCCATTTGTTAATGGAGAGAACTCACCATTCTCCAGTAATATTTTCTACTCTAATCTCTGCATCAATATGGTCATTGTTCTTATAGCTTCTTGTACCTACTGAGAGTTAAGCATCGTTACATGGGGATCATAGACATTGTTCTTATGGCCTGACTCTTACCTCTGTGGTAAGGTAAGAGTCTACTACCTCTGTTACTACATCCTGAAGCAATTCCCTTAGAGGATCTCCTCCTTTTTTTTTCTATCTACCCTTGGGGCTTCCCATCATTGAGAAAAAGTCATCTTAAGTCTCTCTCTGTGGTGAACCCTTTATCAACCCTTTCAAGCTCATATTGACATTTTTCTCTGTGCTATCTTGGTCCTTTTGGCAAAACTTCACACATGTATTACAATTCAGGGCAAATTCATCTTTCCTAGATTGTGTGGACAACATCCACCTGTTATTTAATTTGCCGTGCATGGCAGACAGCAATACATAATTGTTCTATTAGGATGGACTAAAGAACTCCAGTTTGTATGAAATGGTAGTATTGGCAAAGGCAAAATTCTGATTCTACCAAAAAGCACATAAAGATGCTGGGGAAAGTGAGAGAAAATAGCTCTGGAGCTTCCAAATGTGCACAAAATGGAGAAAAACGTTTCATTCACTGAGTTGGTAGATATTGAGGTGACTTGTCAAGTGTTAGAGTCCCTTACTGCTAGTACATGAAATTTTAGCCCCTGTGCAAGGAGAAGAGAAATTACATTGAGCCTGTGGAAATTGAAGAACTTGAACTGAGAACTCGTCCAACACAGAGATCGTGGAAGGACTGCTCCTAGTGAGGAGCCAAGCCAGAACCATGAGCTAGCACGGAGGTCAAAATGTACATAAGGGACCTATTTTAATTCCTTACCTTAGGAACTGACAAATAAAGTTTTGGACTGCTGAAAACCAAGGGTATTCCTCAGAAACAAATGTAGTACCATTTGTTAGGATAATTGCATACCTCGTTGTGTGGAACTACCACAGATAAATCAATTACTTCTAAAATACTCACACAAATTACAAGGCAACTCTCCACCATGAGGAGAAGCTAGCAGACAAACATATGGAAGGACTACAAGGAGTAAAGATAAAGCCATAGGAAAGATATTATGAAATAAAATGTTTATAATGATTAAAGATAAAAAAAAGAAGGAAACAGCAAATTATATGATAAAAAAGAGAGACTTAGAAGAACCAGATAGATTTTAAGGAAATGAGAAAGAAAGTAAGTAAATTAAAATTTCAAGGGGCAAGTGTGACAGTTTGTGACATGGCTGATGTGATTATCTGTGGGGGCACAATGTGTGATGTGGGTATATCATCGAGGATACTGAGAAAAGTACCCACATGTGGGGCAGAGACTCTAATGGCAATTAAAGACTTGAACACAGAAGGGTTTCCAGAGAAAAGCTAGACTTAAAAATCTATTGGACAGGAATGTTTGGAATCGATGAAAGACTTATTTACAGTGAAGAAGCCTAGCAAATCTTAAACATGGTGAAATAAAGCCATGTTGTGGTGTCACAGAAAAACACTAAATCCAAAGGAAAATTATCTTTAAAACTACTAAAGAGAAAGAATGATTAGATATAAAAATCTAACATTTGATTGACAATAATTTTCCTTGGCTTCAGATGAGGCCAGAAAATAATCGAATAATAAAACCAAAAAGCAAAAACAGTAAGGGTGGCTTGTAAGGAAAAGGGAGGCTATACCGTGAAAATTTAACCAAAAGCAAGTTGTCACAGCAATATTGTTACCAAACAAAGTATCTGTCAAGGACAAAAGCCCTATCAGGGACAAAGAGGGTCAATATATAAAATAGAAGAAACAGTTTACCTGGAAGTTATAGCAATCCTAAACTATATTCTCCAAGCAATATAGACCAAAATATATAAAACAAGAATTAACTGGGATTAAATTGGCAAATTCATCTTTGTATTAGGTAACACTAGGGAGTTTCAAAATATGTCTTTCAGAAACTGATAGACAGAACTAAAATGAGATACCACCTCACACCAGTTAGAATGGCTACTACCCAGGAGACAAGAAATAACAAATGGTGGCAAGGATGTGGAGGCAAGGGAGCCCTCTTACACTGTTGGGGGGAATGTAAATTGGTGCAGACACTGTGGAAAGCATTGTGGATATTCCTCAAAAAACTAAAAATGGAGATACCACACAACCCAGTAACTCCATTTCTAAGAATTTATTCAAAGAAAACAAAACCACTGATTTGAAATGTGCATGCACCCCTACATTCACAGCCATATTATTTACAATAGCCATGATAAGGAAGCAACCAAAGTATCCATCAATAGATTAATTGATAAAGAAGATGTAGTACAGATATATAATGGAATATTATTCAGTCATAAAGAAGAAATCCTGTCATTTGCAAAAACATAGATGGACCTAGAGGTTATTATGCTAAGTGAATGAGTCAGACAAAGAAAGACAAATACCATATGATTTCATTTATATGTGTATGTGAAACCTAAAAAAACAAAACAAAAGAACAAAATAACAATAGTCTCTTAGGCACTGAGAAGAGACTTTTGGTTACCATGAAGGAGAGGTTGGGGTAGGTGGAAGGTGAGGGGTAAATTAGCTGAAGGGCAAAAAGGTACACAAAATCTCAATTATAACATAAATTAGTCATGGGGATGAAAGTACAGCATAGAGAATAACGTCAGTAATGCTGAAATATTTTTCTGTGTTGACGTATAGTAACTATGCTAGTTGTGATGAGCACTTAATTTTAAAAAAAAAAGAAACAGACCAATTAGACAAAGAGTTAATAAAAATAAACATTCGAACAAAATCTTAACTGATCTAATGGATACATGCACACACACACATAACTTACTCACTATAAAATCAGGGAAAATTAGGAAATACATATTATTTTTAAAGAAACATGGCATAGTCTAAATTAGTCATATTCCGTATTTCAAAGGAAGTCTTAAATATAACCACAACCTCTGAAAAAAGCAAAACATTAGATGTTAGTAAGAAAATAACCCCCCAAATACATTTGAAAATGTAAAAACCCACTTTTAAGCAGCCTAAAATAATTAATAATGTGAGTCAGAAAATAAATCAAAATAATTATAAAATAGTTAAACTGTGTAACATTGAGCTACACAGCACAAAGAATAGTGCTTACAAGATAATACTGCAATTAAATTCATATGCTTGGAAAGAGACACAAAATTACCTTTAAGAAGTTAAAAAAAAACAGAGCTAAACCCAAAAAAGTAGGAGAAAGCAAAGAATAAAAATAAGATAAGTAAGAAATGAAATAGAAAACAAAGAAACCCAATAGATACTAAAGGCTGATAAACTAGGCAATCCCATGCTCAGATGGATTCATTACAATAAAAAGAAGATGCAGAAACCAAGTGGGAATGAATATCTATATAGATACAGAACACTATGGATATACACAATAAATCTGAAACCTTGGATGACCTGGAGAAATTTAAGAGGAAAAAATGACTATGAGTGACTGAAATACGGATATAAATAGGAAAAAATAGAAAACTTTAACCTGCTTTGACAAAAATTCCATGGACTTGATGGCTTATAAACAACAGAAATGTATTTCTCACAGTGCTGGGAGCTGAGAAGTCCAAGGTCAAGGTGCCAGCACATTCAATGTCTGATAAGGGTCTCCTTGGTTTACAAACGCCTGTCTTCTCCCTGTTTCCTCACATAGTAGAAGGGAAAAGGGAGCTTCCCTGGGACCTCTTTTATAAGGACACTAATCCCATTCATGAGGGCTTCACCCTCACGAACTAATCACCTCCCAAAGAGTCCACCTCCAAGTACCGTCAACTTGGGGGTTAGGTTTTAACATATACGTCTAGTGGGAGGGGCACAAACCTTCAGTCTAGAGCACCCATCAGCTTTGTTTCCATTGGGAATAAGATGTGATTCCCACCTTACATTAACATAAATTCTAGATGAATTAATGGTCTAAGTATGAAAATCAGAATTTGCAAGTGATAGAAGAAATACAGAGAATATTTTTAAGGTAGCAATTGTTAAAGTAATTCAATAAGAAGACCATTAGATAGAAATGGCACCAACATCTTCGTAGCCTTTGCAGACAAGCCAAAACCTAAGCCAGAGGCCATGCTCGAATTTGAGAAATCAAAACTTAATGACTAATCACCAACAGCCAACCAGGCTTTCCCAAGTAGGGCAACTGTTAAGCTATAGCCACGCTTTGCTTCCATGTCTTCTCTATACCATCTTCTCCCCTAATTCCTGTTGGTGGAGCCCTCACTTCTAACCATGGAGGTATTTTATTCATCCCCAGATTTAGGGGTGAGTGCAGCATCTGGCATTTAGTAAACAGGGACCAGGAATGCTAAGTGAATGGTATAGGACAGTGCAGAACACGTTAGAGCTATCTTGCACAACTAAGTGACAAATAACAGCTTCAATGCAAATCCCTTCCTTGAATGAGATAGCTGTCCCTGAGCATCTTACAGAGAAATGTGGGCTCGCTACCACTAAGAGCAGTGCTTGGGCCTTCAGCCTGAAATCGGAGGCCGGAGGAAGATGGGGAGCAGCAGTTTTGTGGAGGGATGTGAGTGACAATCTCTGTAACTAAGGAGATGGAGAGAATGTCATGAAGATTGTGAGGTGTTCAGCATCCAAGTCTGATAATGCTGGATTTCAACAACATCTTTTCAGGAGCCTGTGAGTATTGATCAGCATTAAAAATGTCAACGTTGCAGTAATTCGGCAAGTGGAGGTGAGGGGTGGTCGTTCGTGTGCCAGACCTGGGGCCCGACGCCTTAGATGCAGCTCATCACCGTCCTAGGAAGGATGCACCAGGACTCAGCTGAGCCTTTCTGTCCACAAAGCTTGTGTTCTTCATTTTCCTACATCATTTTGAAGTAGGTATTATTATCCTCAGTTATCAGGTGAAGAAGCTAATGATGAGGGAGTTTAGGTAACATGAGTGAGAGCCTAGATTTTAACCTGGGACTTCCTTTTAACATTCCAAATAGTCCCAAAGCTATAGTGTTTATATTCACTTTTATTTCAGACCGTGTGTGTGTGTGTGTGTGTGTGTGTGTGTGTGTGTGTGTGTGTGTGTGTGTCACAGAGGGAAAGAGAGAAGGAAAAAGAGATTATCTGTATCTTTGCATCTTTACATCTTTTCGTTTGAAATTTTTTATAGCATTGAATATATTAGCATTTTTTCTTAGCTGGAGGAGTTACTAGAACATTATTCTGTCTTTTATACACATTAAGTTGTAATAACTGAAGTTAAAAAGAATAAAAGGTGTACATACATTACAATGTTACAGAAACAAACGGCCTTTTCGCCAGCGGATTACTGTGTAAGCCAAGGTAGGGGCTGCAGACGGACCACCAATCACTCTTGCCAATTCATTTGCAGAATGGAGATGAAGACACCGGGGACATTACGCTGTGTTTAATGTTTGGGCCTTTTGACCCAAGGTTCAGATGATCAGCTGTGTGTCTTCATTTTATCAGAGTAAAGGCCTACAGTTCCTCAGAAAATCATATTTGTTCTTCAGGGTTTTTTTTTCTTTTTTTAATTTGAGAAGTCTGTAATCGTGGTTCAGTGTGATTTCTTCACCCTGTTTTCCTTGGATTCCAGTGGAGTGAACCAGAACACACGTGGACACTTTGCTGGCTATATAGTAAAGGACACCCTTGTCAATAACAGAGCCTCTTCAACAATAGGCCAGGTAGTTTGGCTGTTTTCTGTTAGCTAAGTCTCATCTATAATGAGATAATACAGTTAGAATAGCACGCATTTCTCCAGGTTTGTGGTGGCACTGAAAATCACGTTCCTGTAATTTTATATTTTGACTGGCTTCTTTCATGGTGAAGTCAGGTTATAAAAACTATGGAAACTGTGGGTGGATTCTTTCTAATGCATTCTTAGAATGGGAGAAAGTGCTCAATTCCTCCCATTATAATGACATGTTCCTTTTCATGTGGTGTTTTCTTCCTTATTATATTAAATCCAGAGTTTGCACATTGTTTATCTATTGGTTAAAAAAGTATTTGTTTTGAAATATACATATTTAAGAGAGGAGAGTAAGTTGAGTGGGTAGGATTTCTGTGATTATAAACTTCCTAAATGATTTCAAGGTCATTATTTTTAATTCATTGTACATAATGACAGTGTTGCTGTCAATCACTCATCCCTAGATCATCTAATATTGGATGCCATAAGCGGTAGTCCTATATTCAAAGGTCATATTTGTCTATTTTCCATATGATCCACTTCCAATGAACTTCATGACAATGTATTTATGTAACAAACTTAGAGGTCTTAAGCTTTGAATTTCTTTAATCAATATTTCATTTTCCTTTTGCTTCATGTTTTATTTATGAGACACTTGCAAGCATTAGCATGGCTTACTCTTTTCTACTTTAGGATTTTATGATACATTTCTCATTGCAGGCTTTTCTGAACAAATTGGAATTGTTGGAAACATAAGTACTCACAAAAATGAGTTAAAATGTTTAGGTTTAGAATTAAAATGCTCATCCTTTAAATTAACTGATATTCAATATTTGTAATACCTAAAATAAAAAGTTGCCTTTTTCTGTGAATGCTACCAGAAAAGTCGAATTTACTATTAAATGGAAGCCTGGAAGGCTCATCCCCTGTAGTGGTGAGTGCTCCATGCTTTCTAGTATCTAAGCCTGTTCTTTTTCCCCATAACAGAATCCTGATTTTAGTTGATGCATCACTATCTGAAATCACAGTTTGCATATCCCAGTCTTCCATACTTGCCAGACATGGCATTTGGCCAATTTATGGCTATAAGATTTAGAGGTAATACTTTTGATGGGACATTTTCCAAAGGAAGGAAAAATTCCCTTCTTTTCTCCTTTTTCCATCCTATAGTTTAGAATGCAAATGTGATGGCTGGAGCTGTAACAGGCATATTGGATCATGAGGCAAGAACAACCTTGTCCACCATGCTGGAAGGCATTCAGGCTATACCAACATCAGATTGCCCATCTCTGGACTTCTTTTGCAAGAAAGGGAAGTAAAGTTTATCTGATTTAAGCTAGTCATTTCTTTTTCTTTTTTTAATTCTATAAGCACAAATCTAATCCTAACTAGAAAACCTCAGCTCCCTACAATAACAAATAATGGTAATCATAATAAAATTATTTACGCAGTTTTTACTATCTGAATGACAATGATGTGCTAAATGCTTTATATTAATTAGTTTGACATTCACAGCAAGCTTATAAGATAGATAATAGTATAATTATTTTCTTTTAATAGATGACATCTCTGTGTCCAGGCCCCTACATTCATTGTCATAACTTGAGAAGAGGTGCAGGGTCTTCAGCTGCGTGACAGCGTGGATTCATATAACACTGTAAAGCCTCCTCATTATCTGATAGACAATGAATGAATCTATCCCTCAGTGTCAATGACATCTTTGCTTACTTTCTCTCTCCTCTCCCATAGTGCTCTGGGATTCAGCCTAGAACCTTAGTTTCCTATGCTTCCCATAACACATTCCACTGCACACCCAAAACCTAACTTTGATTGATTGCTTCCCTGATTCCCAGCCTAGCTCTTCCCTATTTCCTTCCTTGGGAAACCAGAACCAGCAGCTTGTCTCATTGAGATCAGGCTGTGCAACTGCTCTCCTCCTAGCTCTTATGGAGTCTCACCTTGACCATCATGCAGGACCACCTGGTACTGTACTTGCCTGAGACATGCCTGAGCTAACTGTGGACCACCTAGATCCCCTCTTCAGGATCAGACTAGGCAGCTGTATGGATTTCTCCTAACCTTGTGCTAAAGCAAGATCAGGGGGTTAAAATGAACTGTACTTTCAGTGAGAACTACTCTAGTGTCCTCTTGTCATTTTCAGCCCGACTTTAAGCTTGTCCTAGCATGCCTCACACCAGAGCCACTGCCCTTTACTACAGAAGCTAGGTATGCAACTCGAGATGAGGTTTTCTACATTAACTGGGCCGTTTGTACTTAACCTGGCTTTGCTAGGTACTGCTGCATTGTGACTTATATTGAGGTGAAAAGTGGTAAGGGACAATGGTTCTCTTGGGGGTGCAGGACTAGATATCTTACTGACACTGCTAGATGTCAGGCTGCCTTCAGTAGCCTTCTGATCTAGCTGGAAAGATAATACATTACTCAGAGTGAACTGTAACCGATAAAATGAAGCATTGTTATGAGGCTGAGTATCATAGTCAATAATATCTGGTCAACCAGAGGAGGGGTATAGTAAAGTAAATAAAACTTTACTCATAGTAAAGAAAAGAGCTGAGCCTGGCTTTGAAAGTGTAGGAAACAAACAGAGAATTCTATGTTACAGGGATATTTTTTGAGCAACTGTTCCCAGGGGACCGTTCTGGCCTTTGGGGAGATTTAAAAGGTAGAGCAAGGTCTTTGGTTTCAAAAACATGTGATCTAATTATAGAGAGAACTAACAGATGAGAAATCTGAGTAAATGATGAATGGTATATAAATACATGGCACAGATTGCAATTGCTGCAGAAGGGTAGGAACAGGGGAACCAAAGAGGGCTAAAGAGATCATGAAAGTATTTTGGAGACATTGGCAATGAAACGATAAAACATGGGTGGTATTCGGATGATGGTGGAGTATCCAGAGAGCTAAATGATGGGCTAAGAAAAAGAGACTCCTGCTAGGGCAGCCGCATGGCTTGACTGGCCAGGAAGTACAACTTAGTTATTAATAGCACCAATGTGTCTCTATTTGGGTGATAAATTATGTGGTCATTGACTTCTGAGGGACTTTTATCTCTTTCATTGAACATTTCATAAATACAGCTACTGGAGAGCTCTGTTTTTGAAGATGCCTGCTTTCTCTTGGTTTCTGTTTCAGGCATTTTAAAAGTTTGCTATTTTGTGGCCTTCATAATAAAACTGTTCAAATGAAAATGAAACATACAGCACATGCTATTTGTTTCTGGCTTACAAGACTCCACATGCATTATATATAACCTGTTTCCTTTGGAGGGTGATAGAGTGGAGGAAACCAGTTTCTTTGGTTCTGATTTCACTGTACTTTCCCCTATGGATTAATTTGTTCCCTTACATGATAATACACAGCTCCATTTCCATTACTTGGTGTTCCAAAATAAAAAATATGTTTGACGAAGATGTTCATTAGAAAAAGATGAAAGTAGCTTCAAAAGATGTTTCTTTTTTGCAAAATGTTTCTTTATTGTACAGCAAACCTGTTAGGCATAGCTCAGAGCTGTACATCTGCATATCTTATAAAATATTGATAGAGATTAATAAGTGTTAATGGTGTAAAAGGGTTGATATTTTGTACCTCTTTGGGTGAGTTGAGCCTTTTTAGAAATACACAGTTTTTAGAGTTATGGGAAACCCACAAAATTAATATATTTTTCTGTGTCAGAATAAGTAGGTAATGATACTTAAGAAAATAAACAATTTGAAATTCATGTAGTTCAACTTGGAATATAATGTATTACATTCCAAACTTTATGACTTACAGGAAAATAACATACTAGTTATAGCAGCTGGAAGGAAAAAATCCTTTCCAGATCTTGGAAAATCTTTTAACATTCCCACACTCCAAAAATCTCCATTTGCTATATAATTGAGATGAATACCCAGTTGGAACCTCAGATGAAAATACAAAAATTTATTTTAGAGGTAACTAAACAAAATTTGTTATTAGTATTATCCTATCTGATCGTCTTTGTCTTACTGACCCCTTTCTCATCTGGTGAATCTGGCTGTGGTTCTCACGAGCACCGGCCACTGCATAAGCTATCCGGCACTCACACCCTCATTATTTCCACTGCCATGTGGGAATCCTGAGAAATCAGCCTCACTTTGACCCTCTGGCTTCTAAACTCAGCCAAAACTTTAGAGTGAAAAATAAAGAAAAGAGAATAGCCTGGGTATCCTCAGGTGGGAAATACTGTTTGTAACTTGGTGGTAGATCATTCAGTCTTTACACCAGGTGAATCCAGAAATTCTGAGAACGTCCACTGCACTGGGCCCTTCTGAAACTTGCCCTTTTGTGGGTGTGGGAAAGGTAAGCAGGGAGTGTTTCGGATGCATCGTCTCTATCGGCGCTCCCCGATCTGGGAGCCACTAGCCACGGGTGTCTATTTAAATATATACTAATCAAATTAAATAAAATGAAAAATGACTTTCCTTAATTGCACTAGTCACATTTCAAATGGTCAATAGCCACAGGTATCTATTGGCTACTATATTGAGCAAATAAGAATTTTTAAAATAAGGCTTTTTTTTTTTATCATTGCAGGAAATTCTTTGCATAGTGTCGATCTTTATGATCTCCAAAATGTGTAATAAAATGTACATTACACCCAGTGTGACTGTAACATGTTTACTTGGAAAAGAGAATAACATGAACGGGGGCTGTTAATAGAGTGATACTTTGGGGAAAGGAAACTCTTTGGTGGGAAAAAATAAAGTGGAACTACATGGTAAGGAAAGTTTTGTTACTACTGTTCTGCTACAGTAGTTCATAGAAAGACTTTAATTCATTTCTTCCTATAAATTCTGCAAACATCTTATCCCATGATTCAAGAAAAGTCATATATTTTCAATCCAGCTTAAGAAAAATTTAAAATTACAAATGATGAGATGATGAGTTAGAGATGCTTTCATGTATAGAATCATTACCTTTAAATAATAGATCACTTCAGTCCAAAAATCTATTTCAATACACGAAAACACACAAAATTTCCCAAAAAGCCAGAAGTACATAGATGTAATTCCTGAGTCTCTTCATGATTTTATGATAACTTCTGGCAATTTTGCTTCCCTCATTCATTTTAGCACACCAAAACTTTTAATAACACCTCTTAGAGGAATTTTGTGAGAAAAAGTGTTTCATGAGAGTAAGTGTTAAGGCGAATGTGACTGACAGTTTATCCCGGATGTTTCTAGTTTCTTGCAAATTCCTATGGCACTGTTCTAGCTCACAGTATGAAAATAATGCATGTAACAGATCAAAGTCTTATTAATGATGCAAACCTAAATTCAAAATCAGACAGGTCAGTTGTGATGGAATCACAGTGTTTCATGTTCTGTAGTAATGCATATACCTTAAATATCATGATGTAATGTGGATATAATATGGCTAAAAACTCTTTTCAAAAACTTGTCCAAACATCTGAAAATCCATTCTAAATGTTATTGAATTTAAACACCTCCTGTTTTTTAATTTACTAGTTAAGTTTAAACAAATATTTATTAAGGTTCTTGCATAGTTTGGCACTGTGCTATATACTGGGAGTGGAGCCTGCCCACCTAGGCCTTGTGATTGCATTCTAGAGATGGAAACAGGAAATAAGCATGTAAATCCAATCATAATAAGTGGGATGGGGATAAAAAATAATACAATGAAGAACAAGTGGAGTGAACGTGGACTGCAGTGTACAAAGTAGTCAGGGAAATCTTTTGTTAATTAACAAGATTTCAAGTCAGAGGATGCTGGTGTCTGAAACCTTAGGAAAGAATTTTACATGTGCTGATTGTAAAGTATGTTTATTCACAGCTTTATCCAAATGTCATTCTAACAGGTGGAAAAGAAACAGACAAAACAGGTCACAATTGAGGAAAAAAGCCTAATGGTTTTTATTTATTCAACAGCTATTTATCAAGTGTGGAAAGGTTTCATGCTGTGGGGTAATGCCCAGAAACACAGTTCTGGGCAAAACAGCCTTTGTGGTTGCCTCTGAGAGCAGCCTTTGAGGATTACTGACCCTCAGGCCTGGGGAATGAGTGTGGTTGAGTTATGAGTACCATCCTTGGGGAAAATAGCAGTGAGATGTTAGAAACAAACACACAAAAGAATAACAAAAGTAAGAGAGAAGCCTTAAAATTATGTGACACTCAAAGGTCTTCCTCTTTGGTTAGAAATTTCAGTTTCATCACCTGCTGCCACAACCTCCATGATTGGTAGTGTCACATTTATAATTTCAGGATGAAAAATGGAAAAAAGTCCTCTCTTTAATTAGATGTTTGCAAAAATTATGAATGGTCAGTGAGAAAGGAGAGAGGGCCAAGACTGATTTTGTTTGTGTTTATTGTTCTTCCACCTGCTCTTTAAAAGCTACAGTTTGTTTCCCACTAATTGTCTCTGGCATGGAATTGGCAAGCTTATCTGTAAGACTTTCTCTAATGTGGTCTAGGTCAGCCTCACCCCGTAGGAGAAGAGCAGGATCTGGTTCATTAAATAAAAGACTGAAAAAAGTCACTGGGAAGGTTTCCTATAATCTTAAAGTTTATTTTGTAAACAAGAGCTTCTTTAATCATAACTTCCAAGCTATTCTGTCTCACTTCAAAGTATTTCCACACGAGCCCCAAGTCACATTTTTGGTGCACAGGCGAGGAATGTGCTTGTCAAAAGCAGCCATCATTACGTCTCTACACTCTGGTTAGTCTTTTTTAAAAGCCCAGGAAATTACAGTAAGTTCTTTAAATCATTACCAAGCACATCTTTGGGGAAGAATTGATCCAATCAGCCCATTCATTCTGAGATCTATCTTTAAAGGGCAATTGGACAGAGTTATATACTTGCAAGAAGGATGCAACTGAAAAAGCAGTGACCTTTCTCCTTCAAGAATCTTCAGCTTCTCCAAGTAGTGGGACAGCCAAGGAGATTGAAGGCTGAGAGTAAGAACCCAGTGCTGATGGCAAAATGAAATGTTTCCATTCTTGGAGGATGCCATGTCCTGTGATTCCATAATCTGGGGTGGAACAAAATTCTGTAATGATAGTAGCAACTGATTCAGACATACAGTATTTTGTGTGCCAGATAGCTTTCAAAGGTCTTCATCTATGCTATATATTTAATCTTTGCAGTACTGCTGTTTTTATTTTGTTTTTATTATGACTCTCATTTGCCAGAGAGGAAAGAGCATTTAAATAACACATGCAAGATTACACAATAGGTGGGTACTCAGGCAGAGACTGAGTCCTGCTATTTGGACGTTGAAGACCATGCTCTTAGCATCTAAGCAAAGTTGTTGCTCATAAGGGAGTGCTGAAAAAGTATACTCTCCATGGAGTAGGCTGTACTCATGTAAATTCATTCATTTTTATATCATATCATTCATTCTGTCAATAATGGACTGAATGCCTAATATTGCTATACAGGCTTCTGCAGTATACGCCCCTTGACTAAAAGAAATAAACAAAAATGATGGCAAAGATCTATTCAAGTGCAGGTGTATACTGATTACTCACAATTGTCTGCAAGATGTGTATGTCATATAGGAATTGCTAGAGTAGCCTCTAAATCAATAAAAAGCAAGGACTTTGTTTCCCACAGTGGCTAACTCCTAAGCATTTGAAACATTCTTGTAAGATAAACACACATTTCCTAAAGAAGAAAACAAGGCCAACTTGGAATGCTCTAAGAATAAAGGACTTTGGTCAGTGCATTTACATATATGTGAGTTGGAAAAGGAGACCCACTATGGACTAAACATTTGTATCCTCCCGATTTCCTACCTTGAAGCCCTAACCCCCAGTGTGACGTGTTAGGAGGCGGGGCCTTTGGTAATTAGGTTTAGATGAGGTCATCAGGGTGGAGCCTCCATGATGGAATCAGAGCCTTTATAAAATGAGGAGTAGAGGCCAGTGCTTCCACTGTCTGCCATGGGAAGAGACAGTGAGAAGGTGGCTCTCTTTAAGCCAGGAAGAGGGTCCTCCCTGGGAACCAAACTGGCTAGCACTTTGACCTTGGACTTCCCAGCCTCCAGAAGTGTGAGAAATAAATGTCTGCTGTTCGAGCCACCCAGACACTGGAATTTGGTTGCAGCAGCTGAGCAGGCTAAGACAGAACTCGTGGACGCTCGGAGAGCCATGGCCCTGTAAGGACAGGAATGCAGTGACGTCATCTGGAGGTGACATCGGAAAACAAAACCAAGTGAATTCGTTTCTTGTGGTTCTCCCAGCAGGTGACCACACCCTGGGGGCCTTAAAAGAAGAGAAATTTGTTCCCACAGTTCTGGAGCCCAGAAGTCCCAGCCCCAGCACTGGCAGGGCCGTGTTCTCCCTCCGGAGCACCCTTTCTCTGGCTCTTCCGGTGCCTGGTGGGTGTTGGCTCTCCTTGACTGTGGTTGCATCACTCTAGCCTCTCCCTCTGGGTCACATTGCCTCCTCCCCTTTCTGTCCAACCTTAAATCTCCTTCTGCCTTTCTCTTTTAAGGACACTAATAATTTGATTTAGGACCACTCTGAAATCCAGAATTATCTCCTCATCTTAGAATCCTTAATTCGATTGCACCTGCAAAGACCCTTTGTACAAATAAGATCACATTCTCAGGTTGCGGGAATTAGGATGTGGGCATATCTCTGGGGAGGTCAACATTCCCACCCACTGCACTGAATAATGGCAAGACCAGCCAAAGGGGATCATCTCTGGGGAAGTTCTCCTTGTGAAGCTGCTGGCATTACAAACCTCTCCCTTACCTTAACCACAAGCTTTGGAAAAGTGCTAACTGTAAAGACATAATTTGTTAGGTCTGAATGCCTGCACATAGCATTGGAGTGAGTGTATTTGGTTTGCGGGAGTCAGTAGTCCTTAAACTGCGATGTAATGTGAGTTACAGTTAGATCAGCTTGTCCTGTTGAGTCTCACAATAAGTCCATGCTAGGCATTGGTGCATAAAGATAAATAAAATATGCCTTCTGCCCTTGAATTGATTAGCATGTTAAATGGGCATGTTAATTAGGGTGAATACACTGAAGGTTTGGCAATCTACATTTCATAGTCCTGTCTGTTAAAGTATTTCTTGTCCTATCAGATTGCGAGCATACTAACACCCTTTGATCTGGAAACCAGTAACTGGCCAATTCATCTGTTCAGAACACAGCTCAGGATAAGGGATTTCATTTAAAAACATTTTCCCAGCATCTAAGTTAGATGCTGTATCTGACTGGTCTTATTTGCCTTATTTCTTGACTAGGCAATCCCCCAAATTCCATTAATTCCTAGTTATTGTCTTTTTTTTTTTTTCAGGTTAAATAGGGATTTTTTGGTCAGTTTTGTGGAGGTATGATTGACAAAATCATAAGATACTTAAAGTACACATTATGATGAATTGATACACATATATATTGCAGAAAGATTTCTCCCACCTTGTTAATTACACATCCATCACTAGATAGATAGATAGATAGATAGATAGATAGATAGATAGATAGATAGATGATAGATAGATAGATAGATGATAGATAGATAGATGATAGATAGATAGATAGATAGATAGATAGATAGATAGATAGATAGATAGATGATAGATAGATAGATGATAGATAGATAGATGATAGATAGAGCTTCTCTGTCCATTATCTGTTGACAGGCACAGTTGTTTCCATATCGTCACTCTCATGAATAATGCTGCATGAACATGGGAGAACAGGTATCCCTTTGGTTATATGCCTGGAAGAGAGATTGCTGGTAATAGGTGTGGACAATCTATTTTTAATTGTTGGAGGAAGCATCATACTGTTTTGCACAGTGGCTGTAACAATTTCCATTCCCACCTAACAGTGCACAAGGGGTCCCTTTTCTGCACATTCTCACCAATGCTTGAATTTCCTTGCCTTTTTTTATGGAAGCCGTTCTAACAGGTGTAAGGCGACATCTCACTGTGGTTTTGGTTTGCATCTCCCTGAAGATCAGTGATGTGAACCACCATTTCATGTGTTTGTTGGCCATTTGCAAGGCTTCTAGTTATCCTTGCTTGCGTGTCATTCCAATAATTCTGATTTAACAGCTTTCTGAGTAACTCAGAAAGCAAATTGGAAATGGACACATGGAGAGCAATACAAAATTACAGATATAAGAAAATGATTAGAATGAGGATTTATACTTTGCATACTGCTCCCGATGGATTCGGTTGCTTCATGAGTAACACATTTTTATAACAAGTTTTATTTACTTATCTATGTGGCTGGTTATTTAATAAACTCCTGTTAAAGTTTGAAATATGGACCCTGAAATGTATATCCTGGCTGACCATGGATAACACAAATGTATTGCTTTCATCTGAAATAACGTGAGGTACCCAGTATCGTCTATACCTATCAGTAGCAGCAGCTTGCATCTCCTGCACACACTGTGCTTTATGAAAATCACTTCATACTTAATTTCTCGCAGGAGTCATGTCTTAGGTGAATCAGATGCTGTTATTACATCCCGGTGTACCAGTGAGGAAACAGGCCCAGAGGAGGCAAGTGATTTGCCTGCGGTCACACAGGTGGGGGATGGTTGAGATGGGATTCTAACTCCAGGTGTGATGCAAGACCCGCCCTTCTTGTATTCACCCCTTTGGAGATTCACATGATCTGAATCCCCTGCCCCATCTCTGGTATGTACACAGGGGCTTCTTTCTCTTTCACTACAGGCACTGAGGGGTCTTTGCTCCCCATCTAGCCCCAGCTGGAGTCTTACCCTCTCTGCACATCTGTTGCCCTGTCCGTTTTCCACATTCCTCTTTTTTGCATTTCCTATTCGTGTCTTTCCACTTTGGACAATTTACATTCCCTCTTCTCAGGAACATATTCCTTCTTTTCTGATCAAGGCAGCTGGTGTGTTCACACAGCATGTTCCTATGCATTGTGGAGCAAAGACATTGATGTGATAAAATAATATAAGGCTAAGGCATTGGAATCTCGTGAAGATCAGTTTCAGAAACTGCGTTTGCATTTTCTCAGTTTTTGGACAGATTTATTTGGGTAGTTGAAAGAATGTAAAATTTAAAGTCAGAAAGCCCAAATTCTGAGTCTGATCCCATCATCTGCTGTCTTCGCTATTGTGGACCAGTCCTTTAGCTCTCTGAGCCTCAGGCCGTCATGTATAGAAGACCATCATATTAACACAGGCAGTTTATACGATAGTGCAAGTGAAGGACTTTAAAGTATTGTAAGATCACAAAGGAGTGTCAGCCATTTCTCTGTCTCAGTCGTCTCTTTGGGTTAATAAATCCTGTCTCTGACCGTAATTTTGTCTTGTAGCAGAGTCTGCTCTCGGCCGAGGCTGATGAGCATGGGGAAGGCAGGTCCTGACACCAAGTGACCTGTACATCTCCAGGTCATGCACATTTCCATCAGCTCAGGGTGCAAGAATCAAAGCCAGAGATTAATGTTCTATGTCACACGGTGTCTGTCGCTTCTACTTTTAACTGCTTAGTTCCCACATACCCACAGATGCTCTTGAAGCAACATTGACACTAAGACTCGGATGTGGTTGAATTCTTGGCTTCCAGAAGAGATGTCTATGCCCTTTACTCTTTTAAGACAGTGGATTGACTTGTATCCCTAAAAATCATCTCCTGGTTTATGCTGTTTAGAAGTTTATGCTGTTTATTTTGTTATTTGTTCACATCTCCTCTACCTACTTTTTGAAGTAGATTTGAGGCAGCCAATGTATACTTCTGCGGATATAGAAGTAAACAATTTTTAATGCAAACCATGTCTGAGTATTATACTGTTACAGCCTCAGCTTATTAATCTTCAGGACATAAAACAAAACCTGCCTTATTAATTGCTCTGCCAAGATGAAGAGGCGGTATGAAATATACTATATTCTGTTGCTATCAGTCCAACTACATATTTTAATGAATGAGTTTATTGTATTTGTACCCTGAGGCTTTTTAAAGTTAAAGGGCATATTGAAAAAATGAAAAGAAGGAAAACTAATCTGGTGAATGTGATTACCTGCCCATGGGTGGTAGAAATGGGCAATCCCAAAGTCACCCTTACTGAGAGAGGGGGGACCCCCCCTGCTTTGGGTATAGCCAGTCTGTGTCCTGGGACTGAGTAATCTGCATTCCCAGGCCTGTCTCCCTGCTTATTCTCCCAGACAAATTTGTTAAATACAATCAGATCATAGGGCCTCTTGCTTCTAAGTATCTTTGAGAGCTTTCAGAAGATAAACATTCTCTGTATACTGACCCTTCTCCCTTCCCTCCTCTCCCCCTTCCCTTCCCTTCCCCTCTCTCACTCCCTTCCTCTTTTCCTTTTTAAAGTAAAAATAAGTGGAAAACCCTAGTCTCACCATGTAGCATTCATGCTCTTTTTAGGATAACCAGACCTTATATTCAGAATTTTCTGGAATGACTGAAAATAAACTCATGCACAAGGAAGCAATTCTATTTATATAACAGAAGAATTTTTCCTAGGTGATTGTGCAGAATAAACAGCAGCATGATGAATACTAAACTGAACTCAGTCAATGCAAATATTTAAACTAGAGTTTGAAATACGAATTCCCCCCCCTGCCCACCACCAATTTGACTATAGTCTATGACACTTGGGCCACGTAGGCATAAAATTTTAATCACGGTCACTTTGCCAATTACAGCGTTTTTGCTCCCCTTATAAGCTATTCTATGGCCACTAAATGACATATATACAGAAAGAGATTCCATTGCCAGTGTTTTTTCTTAAATCACTCACAGCATGGGATCATAGGTAACACAATGCCAACAGGGAGGAAGCCCTATTCCCATTATAAATTAACCTCTTGTATTTTAGCCATAAGAAAGCGAAAGGCAGAAATTTCCTTTCCCAGTTCTTAGGACAGTTGACCAACTTACCAGCATCATTAATTAATAAGAGTTGTTGGATTGTAAAAAACAAAACTCATCTCAATATCAGTGATCTTATTTGGTTTTCTTTAGTAGTGCTTAGAGTATAATTAATTCATGATGTAAGGTATGGTGTCCATTGTCTGTTGGTTTATCCCTCTCATCTGGTGGGAGTATTCATTTGTGAATTCACTGACTCTTACATTAGTGAATATTTATTTGAAACCTTCAAAAGTATCTAAAGCCTTAACCTGATACCACCAAGTACTTTATTATTAGATTGTATGTATTTATTGGCTGCCAAATCAAATCCCAAGGAACCGAAATTCCTTTAGGTGATGAACTGGATGGCTCCTGGTCATGCAGGACGTATTACATATTCTCTGTGTAAATTCATTTTCATTAATTTTACATTAATAGTGCTCTTTTATTCTCTTCAGACCTTCAGTGGTCATAACACACCTTGTCCATAGTTTCTTCCAATTAATTTCCCTGCAATTTGTCCTCAGTAATCCCAGCTACCCTATTTGTGGAACTCTGAATAATGAATTCCATTAATCTTGAGTTTTCTAATAATTTCAGCATTATTTGGTTTTTGTATGTTATTTATTTTTTACTCATATTTTAAGTATATTGTGTAATAAGCTTTATAACCACTGCTCAAAGCAAAATAGCACACATTTCCTTCAGCACAGAAATTTCCTCTTCCACTGCCCACCCTCTAAAATTTATCCACAGTTATTTGTATTTAAGCTTATCAAGGTTTAGTGGTCATACATTAAATCACCTGTACTAAAAGAGTATAATTATGTGTTTTAACAAATATGTTAAAAATACAGGGAGAGGATCATGGGAAGATGGCGGCATGAGTAGTTCAGTGGAAATCTCCTCCCAAAAATATATGTATATATAATATATGGTAATTATATGGTTACCATAATCAGGATGATAGTAGTAGAGAGCATGCATGGTATTGTACTACCTATTGGCTAAGAAAGTACAATACAAGTATTAAAATATAATAAGAAGATGCAAAAGAACATACAATATATATGGCCCTGAGAGCTTTCAATGGCTGAAAGGTTAAGATAGTACACACACACATAGATATATACACACATCTATATGCATACACACCAAAACATGCATGTATAAAAGTATAATATGATGGAATACATGCATTTTTAAGAAAAATTTCTCAAAGGTATAACAAAGCAATGTTGCCTAGGGTAGTATTTAAAGAGTATACCTATATGGATTATGATATGTAGGTAATACAGTCAGGTAAGTGTCACAAGGAAATGATAAAACCTAAAATGGAAATAAAAGCCTGCCAGGGGGAAAAAACAGCAAAGGAACTGGTTTGATTTTTCAAGTTAATGTTTATGATCCATCCATTATCATCTAAAAAGGACTGTGTCTGCCACTTCTAATATCTGAAGCCTATTTTGCTCAACTCTTACAATAAAACTCAAGTTCCTTGCAGTAAAGCCAAATGCCAGGTGTGGATAAAATTCCAATATTTCCAGAATCTCATGATTGGCCTTAATACATCTCCATATAAATAGGTGTTTCCAAGGGGTGGCAAGAAGTAGTCATCTCCCTATCAATAGGTAATTACAAGGGTGAGGGAGGGCTTATCTGGACCAGAGAGGTTAGGTGGGGTCCCTTTTTGCAGTTGGGTCTTGAGAGATACAGGCAAGCAGAAATTGGAAGATGGCTTTTTAGCAATAAATGGGTTTCTCCCACTTTATTTCTCCCTTTGACTGATTTTGGTTTCAAAGGTAATTTGCCCTGGGCTGGGAACACATTTTTCCCCTGGAGTTACACCAGGACTTGCTAACTTAAGTAGGTTCAGCAGTTGTTTAATCATTTCTTAATAAACCTATCAAAACTGCTCGAATATCTTTTCTCATTGTTAAAGTTTCCCAGAAAGGATTTTATTTTCCTTTAAAAAATAGTAAAGAAAATATTGTTTGAAGCTTTTACAATACACTGTTTTAGCTTCTGTGGCTATTTTAGTACCTCCATATCTGTTTGCCAGAAATATAAAATGACTTTTTTGTTTTTACTGGCATTTGAAAAAAGTACTCTAAATGTCCCCCACCAAAGGCAAAGAGTTTACAATGATTCATTTTAAGCAGCTATTCTGAGTCAAACACTTTCTTATTAGCATATGACAGGCTAGCACTTTGAGACAAAAGAAACTACAAATATTCTACAATATGAAAATATTCAGCTTTGTGTATGATTTCTTTCTTTCTCTTTTTATCTCTCTTTAAAAGGGAACTGGATGAAGCCAAACTAGACAGATGCATATATGTATGGCCTGAAACTTTGGGCCGGACTATAAACCTCCATGGCCCTTAGTGACAGAACATGAAAATTCAGTAGAAATAAATTCTTTTTTATAGGTAAAAGTGTCTAATTTTAATATCTATCATGCTAGTAATTATCGGTGTGAGTCCTTTTTCAACAATTGGATGTGTTTCAGAAAATATGAATACATTTTTAAAATCCAAATCCTTGTCACATGTACCTAAGGTCCAGTTATTAGTAAACCCTCCCTTGCACTTTTATAAAATGAAGAGATAGGCCTAAGTTTGTTACTTTAAAAATCAATTTACAAAATTTTCCTTTAGTATCCTTAAGCTTTACACAACTGCAGTTATAAATGAAACAGGCACAGGCTTTATAGGCACCCTATGAGTTTGTGAACGTAGAATTTTATGGTTTGGAAATTGAATTATTTATTTAGACAGCCTATTAGGGGTTTGCACCCCATTCATCAAAGTAGCACCAAAAACACTCAATTTTCTCCTTCTGCTTTTACTGCCCTTGCGCTTTTTCCTAAAGAATATTTGCCCCTTTGAAAGGAGAGCAAAGCCCTGATGACCTGCTGCTCACACAGAGATCCTTGCAGAGGATGTTTTCTGTTCAAATTGGTGTTGATGCATGTTTGTTCTTCTTTTCACAGCTCTTGCTTTTATGAATCCTTCAGGAGAAAGACATAATTGCATGTTATTATAACTTTAACTGGATGTTTGAACATCTACTAGCCTCTATTTTAGGAAAGGTGCTATTTCAGCATCTAGTGAAGTAGACGTAATCATTTCCTTTGAAGTTCCAATCCTGATTTTTAAAAACTAAACATTTAATTTTAGTACAGCTTTAGATTTGTAGGAAAGCTATAGAGATAGTATAGAGAGTTCCCATTTTCCAGTTCCCATATCACTAACATCTTACATTATTATGATATATTTGTCACAACTAATGCACAATATTGATATGTTATTATTCACTAAAGTCAATACTTTACTCAGATTTCCTTAGTTTTCATATAATGTCTTTTTCTGTTCCAGGACTCCATCCAGTATCCCACATTTCATAAAATAGTCATGGCTCCTTTAGACCCTCTTTACTGTGACCATTTCTAAGACTTTTCTTCTGTTCATGACCAAAATCAAGGTCACCTATATTATAGATACTCTATCTTTACCTCATGCGTTTTGATCCTCCTTTGTTAGGTACATACATATTTAGAATTATGCATCTTATTGGAGAATTGAAATGTTTTTCCTCATGTAATGTCTCTCTGTATCCCTAATCACCTTTCTTGTCTAGAACCTTCCTTTGTCTAACATTGACGTAGGTCTGCCAGCCTTCTTTTCATTAGTTTCATCATCATGTATCTTTCTCTGTCCTTTTACTTTTAACCTATCTGAATCTAGAGTGGATTTCTTATAGATAGCATGGTAGTGTCTTGTTAATTAATTTTCAGAGGAATTTTTCTGTTTTAAAACGATTTAGTGATATTTAAACTAGCAACAATTTTAACCTTCTTAAAAAAAAACACCTAAATGAAAAGTAGTTGGAGCCAAAAATCAGCTAAGAAATACTTCGGTTACTGGAATACATTTGCAAATGCTGAAAGACCTCTTTGATCTTTTAAAATTCAAATTTACTCTGGCTGATGTTCATTTTAATTCCTCTCATGGTATTTGACTTTTTTATGATTAGTTTTTAATATGCTTCTGAGGATATTTGGGGTAAAATGAGAATTATAATTGCTTCTAACTGAATCAAATTAAAAGAATTTATTGAAACAATTTCCTTTGAGGTTATGTTAGAAATGTAGCTAGAACTATAGTGCATAATTTGTTACTAGTCTTCTATTGTGGATAGATGATCAGATGTCTTCATAGCTGATAGATGTTGATGTCATTTAATGATCACTTGCAACAAGTTTATAATCAAGTAAGCAGAGTTTCAAATTCTTGCTGTGGCAAGTACCAGATATATGACTATGGGCACATTACCTAAACTGATTTTAAACATCAACCAATATATAGGATTCAAAAACAAACTATATACTCAAAGGGATATAGCTTCTTGACCATGAGCTGCCATTTATCAACTATATGAATTAGGTACAGTTACTTAATTTCCCTGAATCTATTTTCTCATCTATTAAATAGGATGTTATAGTTTTCAGTGATTTTTCTCAAAAATTAAATAAATTTTATACCTCTATAAATAAAATATAAATTATAATGTGCCTAGAGTGCTTAATACAATAGAGTTCCTAAATAAATGATGATAAGAATTGTTTTTAATTCTGGAATTAGACATTAGCAAGATTAAAATGAGTTTTGAGTTTTTCTTAGGCTTTTGTAGTTTTCTGTTGTTTTCATTACATTTAGGATTTTTCTTACTAATCTCTTTCTGGAATTCCATTCTTTAACTTGCCATGAGCTTGGAACACAGAAAATGAAATATGCTATAAATTAATAAAAAAGATGAAAGCCTCTTTGGTTGAGGAACTGAAAATCTCTGGTTAAGGGCCAAATGCATGGACTCTCGCACATAAGTTTTGTGTGTCCTACTAGAAATGATCTGTTACTCAGACACTTGTAAAAATGTTTCGCTTCTCGACCATGTTCTCTAGACAGGCACTGTCAGAGAACTGACTTTCTTGTAGGTGGGTTACTGTGGTCAATGGTGAGATGGAACTAAGCATCTGCACCAAGGGACAATAGCATGGAGGTGTGCCTTTGAAGCCTGTTCTGCTAAATTTTCTTAGTGTCTATGCCAAATATGCTATTTTTTTTCAATTTCTCTTTATTATGCTCTCCATTTTGGGATCTCTGGAATCTCTGTTTTAAAGCATTATAGGGCACTTCCACTTCTGCCCATGAAGGAATAACTGCTACAGGTATTGCTCTTCTTCCGTAAGCAAATATAAAACAAAATAAAATATATGAAATGACAGTTTTCAGACATTACAAAGAAGGCAATGCAAGATTTTGATATCTCAGAGTAGGAAAATCAGTAAGAATGGCACTTCTTTCAGCTTATAACCTGAATACAGTTTCTGGGCCACAAGAGGAAAGAGATGCCCACAGGGGAAAAGGAAACTCTTGCTCTTTGTCTGTCTGAGAAGTGATCTGAGCGTGTGTGAGAAGAACACTATCAAAGGCTGAAAGAACCGCCAAAGAGAAGTAGCCCCAACACTCCGTCAGAGTTCACACAAACCGGGAAATATTTGGTGTTCCTTCCAGGCAAAGTGGAAACTACTCATAGTATACAGGACATCAGGTAAAATACTCGTCAGCATCTTGCCTTAGTAGTGGGGCTAAAGTAGTCCCAGAATAAAGCCTCCTCGGAAACTGTAACTGAAGTTAGCCTCCAAGGATTAAATGAGCAATAGTTATTTAATCAAGCAGCAGAACAAAATCTAACATTCTTCAAAAATTTTTTTGAAATCAACAATGCAATTAAAAGACATGATAGGATCAAGAAAATATGTTCCATAATTGGAAGTAATTCAGTGAAAAGAAATAGATACTGAAATGATAGAAAACTAATAATCAAGAAACCTGAAAGAGTTATAAATGCTATCAGTATAATCAAGGATATAAAGAAAAACATTTGATGAAGAGAAATGGAGTAGAGTTTCAAATGACCCAAATAGAACACCTAGAGATTGATAAAACAATATCTGAAATTAAAAATACAATGTGATTGTATTTTTACAATAAAAATTGAATGTGATTGATGGAAGTCATTACAGAAGAAAAAATATCAATGAACTTAAGACATACAGAAATTAAAACATCAAAAGAATAAAGAAATAAAAAGGATTTAAAAACAAACTGATAAACAACAATAGCAAAAAAAGAAAAGCCTTAAAAATCTGTAGGGAAATAATACCAAGTGGTCAAAATTATAAATAATTTGAGCACCCAAAAAGGGGCAGGAAGGATTTACCAAAAAAAGGAAAAAATTGAAAAAAATAATGGCTGAAAGTTTTCCAGTTTTATGAAAACGTGAAACACTTGTGATAGCAATAAGCTCAGTGAACACCAAGGAGAATACATATAAAGAAAATCTCAGCAAGGCCTGTAATAATCCTATTGCAGGAAAAGAGAAAATCTTAAAATTTGTCAGAGAAATAAGACACATACTGAAAAGAACAAAGATACAAGGATGGCTGATCTCTTATCAGGAACTGTAGAAGCTAGAAAAAAATAACAGCATTTAGAAAGGACTTAAAAAAACTGTCAAGTCAGAATCTATACCTAGAAAAATATGTATTCCAAAAATACAGGGGAAAAAAATTATTTCAGAGCACAAACTAAGAGAATTCATCACCAGCAGATGAGCAATGCAGGAAATACTAAAAAGAGCCCAGAGATTCTTTAGGTAACAAAGGAAATGAAGAATGGGAGTAATGGTAAATATGTAGATAAATACAATATATTTTGCCCTTTATTCTTTTCATCGCTTGAAAAGATAATTGATTGTTTAAAACAAATATAAAGACATCATGTTAGGTATTTGATAACATGTTGAAGGGGAAGGAGAAAATGGAAACATACTGTTGAGAGGTGTTATCATCCATTATGTGGCATTATGCTATTTAAATATGGACTGATAAAGATGTCCATTGTAAACCTAAAGCAACTACAAAATAATGAAAGAGGTATTGTTGATAAAACTGAAGCAGAGATAAAATCACAAATAATCCATTTGTATAGAACACAGAGACAGAGGATAAAATAACAGGGAATGAATGGAACAAAGAGGAAACACAGATATCATATTTGTGATTACAGTAAGTGTGAATAGTCTAAACACTGCAACAAAAAGACAGAGGTTGTCCATATTGGATAAAGTAGCAAGATCCATTTTAATTCTAAGCGAAAGAAGCCAAACACAAAATGTGATATAATCTGTGGTTTAATGTATATGAAGTGACATAAATGACAGTATTTTAGTGATAGGAAACACAGTGTTTGCTAACATTTGGGAGTGAAGAGGCAAAAGTGATTTCAAGTGGGTTTGAAGGAACTTTCTGGGGTGATGTAAATCTAATATATCTGTATTGTGGGAGTGATTATAAAACTATTTAAATTTGTTAAAACGCATCAAACTGAGTGTTTAAAATAGGCAAATTTTCTTATACAAAATTTGTAATTCAATAAAAATAAATTTAAACAAGTTTATAAACATTTGAATGGTTTCAGAGGAGCCTTACTTTCTCTAGACTCCTTTTGTTTTCAAAATTTTTATATTTAGTCATGGATTTTGCAGAGGAAGACGTAATTATCAACATATTCAGCTTGTTTAGGTATCCAATAAATTAATAAGTTGGACACTCAAAAAAGGTAAATTTGGAGGAGTATCAGTCAATATTAGCAGAATGTATTTTTAAACCTAGAATGCCTTGAACAAATGGCCTTTCGGATCCTCATTTCATTTTTTCAAAATCATGGTCCCTCCTGTTTAGCTGGCAGAATAAAGCCAATGGCAGCTTCATTCCAGAAACCGGTCGTAGTGAGATTCAAAACCATTACATATTTGAACAGGCTATTTGGAAGAGGCTTCTTTATATTATACAAGGCAAAAACAACAATAAAAAACAAATGAAACATTATTTTCCGTGCTTGTTTTGCTATCGCTTAAGAAATTTCACAGGGATCTGTCATAATCACCAGATTCTATTCCAACACTAGTAGATTTGCATACAATTGTGGTTGCTTAATATCGTGCATTAGCATCACTATTACAGAAGTAATATAAACTATTTTTGTTAGAGATGGAACTTGCACAAACCTGCACGATATTTGGAGCTAGTGTTTGAACAAGCAATGAGAGAGAATTTTAAGAACTTGAACCAAAGATTATGAATATGTGTGGGTGATAACGTTCAGACCCTTCCAGCAAATAAGATTTACTTATAGGTGGAACTATTTAATTACATGCTTTTCAGTTATTTGTTACTCATCGTGAGATTAGCAATGATGAAAATTTAAATTTAATCCATGAAGTAGTCGAAAACAGAAAATGCCAGCAAATGTAGCAAGTGACTATGTTCTACTAGTAATTTAAAGTCCTGGAATTCACTTAAACTAAAATAAATTGTCAGAAGTGTCCCCCTGGTGTCCATTAGAGCTTTATGACAGATTTAAGGACTTGGAATAGCCTCACTCTGGACCCAGGAGACTTGATGTGTCTCTTTGATCAATTATTGTACTTCCATTAAAATATTTTTACTTCACTGTAGGGGCATCTGGATCACTCTGTGTCTTCCTACATCTGTCAGATCATCTAAGTCTTTTACTTTTAAAGGTTATCTCTCCTCTCTGCTAATGCATTCAATGTTTAAGGAGTCCAACACACAGCTGATACAAATCTTTCCTACTGGACTAAAAATAGACTTTGTCTTGAAATGAAAGATCTTCATCACAAAATTCATGGTCTATTCTCTCACAGTTTGGCTGGTAGTATAACATAAATAGGGACCTTGATGGTGCAGCTATGTTGGCACATTATGTGGCAATAGGAATGTTTGATATATGCTGTAATGGTATATTGTGACTTTCTAGTATTTCTTTGCATTTTTTCATTGAAGTGATTGGCCTGCTTAGAAAACAGCTGATAACAACTAAAAAAAAAGTTAACTATAGAAAGCAAACCTGTTCTTCAAATATTTACTGGACCAGTTATTATAAAGTCACATCATACAATGACATGAATGCTTACTCCCCTACCTTAAAAGGAAGTTATGAAAATTAATTAGAGATCTGGAAAAAATGTTGGTCTCCTGAAACCTGCCACATGTTCATGTATGTGTATGTACTGCACCTCTCCTAGCTTCCAGTGATTGCTGCAATCCTAGGTGTTTCTTGGCTTGTAAACACAGCACTCCAATCTCAGCCTCTGTCTTTATATAACATTCTTCACATGTGTGCCTGTGTCACTTCTCCCCTTACAAGCAGATGAGCCATGTTGGATTCAGGACTTCCTCTGAATCAGTATCACCTCATCTTAACTTGATTACATTAAAGGCCTTATTTTCATATAACGTCACATTTAAAGGTGCTGGGGGTTAGGACTCAATGTATCTTTTTGTGGAGCTCTCTTTAAGCCACAACAGATGTTTACAGAACATAACGCACATCCACAGACATACAGTTTCTGTATCTTCCTATCTTCATGCAATCATAACTCATGGACATCCCTCAAAGGCAATTGTTCAGCTCTAATATATTTTTTTAAATGTCTGTATAATAGTCTAAGGGTATGGGAGGGTGGTAATTCATTCTCCTGTTTGCCACTGCTGGGCACGCACTTTTTTCCAGGTTTTTGTCACTACAAATCAAGCTTTCAGAACTACCTTAGTACCTGTGGTTTTGCCAGTTGGTTGCTCCTTAGATTCTCAGGTGTGGTTTCAAAAGATGTTTTAAAACTTCTAAGTGTTATCAGGTTGGTTTCCAAAAAGCTATAACAATTTCTCTCCCACCAACAGTAAATGAGCAGACCTGTTTCCTTGCATCTTTACTGGAGTAGGTATTGAAACTTTTCAAAATGTTTAGTATGTTGGGTGAAAGTAGTATCTTGTTGCTTTAATATACGTTTCCTCTGTAGTGGGTTTGACCATAATTTCATACCTTGGTTGGCCATTTGGATTTACTTTCTATTATGATGTACACCTTTTTCCTGTTAATTTACATTGATATGTTGAGTGGTACATATATTTAACCTTTATTAGCACTTGCATTATAAAGATTTTTCTCCAAATCAATCATTTGGTAATTGACTTGCATGCAGAGGTTTACAATTTTATATAGTAAAGTATAAGCTATCTTTTATACATTCTAAGTTAATGATTTTGGTTGAGAACTTCCCAGAGGAGCAGCCGATCCCTCCATTTCTTAAAGCAATGCACACTGCTACTAGTCTTTAATATCCATGCTGTGCTTCTTTCTCAAAGTAATGGAGCTGCTGGATTGCTGTGCCCATGACTGCCCAGATAGCATGCACTTGACAACCTTCTAGCCTGGTCTGTCCATACTACTCAACTCTGTTAACTCTGTTACATGCAATGTGAGCAGAATGAATCCATGCCTTTAAAAAGAGGCATATGGCCTCCTATAGCCTTTTCCTTCACACTGCCTGGAATGTTTGTGTGTTACTTTGGACCATGAGGATGTGGACAGTGCTCAAGGGCTGTAGAGGAACTAGGTGGAAAGAGAGTTGGTTCTCAGCACCATTGATAATGGAGACTTAGTTACAGCAGCCACAACTATATCTTGAATAATAGAGCAAGCTGAGAATCTTGTGTGTTCCACATTTAGAAACAATGGCAACTGTCTGGTACAGGCTCTTGGAAAAGAGGAGTATTATTTGAGATAACACTCACCCTAAAAAACTGATTTGCCTACATAATTATCCGTTTAAAAAAATAAATTATGTGTTCCATTATTTTCCAGCATAATATTTAATGATTCATTAATATCTCTGTGTTTATTCAGGCACCTACTAATTATTTTCCTGAAGCAAAGCTAACAGAAGGCCAAAGAAGTTCAAATAATAATTTTACAAACATGAATTACAGGCTCAAAATTGAGTTTGACATTTTCAATGGTGGATGTGAGATTTCCCGAGGCAGCAGGGACAACTGTTCATTTAACACCTGTTTGCTTTACTTAATAATAACGTGCACTGTACTTATCAAGAGCAGCGGCTCTCACCCCAGACTCTCAACAAACATCTTCACACATGCTATAGGCTTCATTTGATCTCAAAATGTGTTTTTATTCACTTAAGTAGCAATTCTTATCAATGCCATTCTTATCAATATCAATCTTCTTTTATACTGAAATATTTAATTTTAACAAAATTCTAACTGGGGATATAAAATTGAGTATGGTCAATATTTTCCAGCCTCCCCTTGCCCCCTTCACCAACATATCTTTGTCATTCCAAACTTTGAATATTGCCTTTTTCCAGGTTACAACTTCAGAAACATTCTCACCAACCTCTGCATTTTCCATTTATGATTATTATGCTCTTCCACTCTTTCTCGAATCCAGAGCTAAGCTTGTTTTCCCCCTAAAGTAGAGGAAATGCTTTCGTACGTTCTCTCATAATGCACACACTGACTGCTAGCTGCTTGCTTCAGTAGACTTCCATACATGTAAAGCCGAAGTTACTATTACTCATTTAAAAATAAATATTGCTTAAATATTTAATGACATGTTTTTCTCTATAAGTTATTTGAATGCAGAAATACTGCCTTGTAAGCTCCTATGTCTCTGTTGCATAGGACTAAACCTAAAACTACTCAAAAACGAATCAAGGCCTATGCAAAAGCAAACAAACTTTGATTGAACAGCCATGAATATTTTAGAGATTTACACTGTTCATTCTCAGAACATGAGCCTCAAAAAACAATGCATTGCATACTTGAAATTTACTAAGATAGTAGACCTCAGGTGTTCTCATCACAGGCACACACAGACACACACAGTGATGGATATTCCTGAAGTACATATAATTTTATTTGTCCATGATGACTCAACAAAGCTGGAAAAAAGAACACATACTTACTATTTATTCTTTCCACAGATGTTTATTTAGGGCCTCTAGTCATTGTTTAGAAGTCTGAACCAAGTTCTGTGTTTCTCAAACTGTAACCAATGGAGCTTTTTCCCCACAGTCTGTTGTAAATGCATACTTTTGAAAAATGCAGTGAATATAGGCTTAGTTATTACAACATTATCAATTTGCTGTTAAAATTTCTGAATACTGATGCTCAATTTCCATATTTTTGTTGTAAACCAGTAATTCAAAGTTTGTAGAAAGTCAGAATCTTCAGTCCACCCTTGGAATAGTAGCATAACAGAGGAAAATATAAAATAATAAGAAGAAGGTTATGAATTTTATTCCAGTAGAGTATCCATCAAGTTAATGAATAATTAAAATAAAACACAACATCAGTACAATTATATATACACATAGAATATATATGACATATAATAATTATTCCAATTGTTGTGCCATTAGTTTTACTTGTTCAGTTTTAAAAAAGGTGGTTCACATTAGATGTTCTAAGCACTTGTGAAGTAATTTCTTCCCTTAACTCCTTGGGGGACACTACATCCATCCAAATAATACATCAGAGGGCTCAAGTAATGGTGAGATTGAGCACTGCTATTTCTCCTGTTTCGGTCTGATAGCCTAGTCATGTGTGCACCACATGAAAAGGTCAATTTGTACATGGATGGGGATGACAGTTTTTCAAAAGGAAATTCCTCTGCTTAGTATTCATTTTTTCCTGTTATGAAGACTTTCAGACATTTGAGCAATATTTTCCTGAATGTTATCATCTGAGGGGCCAAGAAACAAGAGTAATAAATAAATCATAAAGGGACTTTCAGCATCATACATTGGGTGATGTCACACAACATTCTGGTGAGTCTGTTCATGTCCTGAAAGGTGAGCTCTTGTGTTTCTCAAGCGTATACACAGCAAGCAGCTTTCTACTGAAAGCTGAGGGAAAAGTCTAGGAATTGCAACTTCTGCTGATTGCCATCTTATCAGAATTGAGAGATAAAACTCTTAATTATAAAGTCTTTTTTTGTTCCTAATTGTAGTGCAAAAGCTTGACACAGGTTTCAATAAAGCACTTATGAGGAAGTGCAAGAAGTGAGAACTGTGAAAGGATGAACCCAATACTGAGTGCTTCAATGGCTTCTGGGCAACTGTGGTTCAGTCCCTCAGTTGATCCCTGAGTAATAATGTGGGTACTGTTTCAGAAGCGTCCCACCAAGGATGGAGAGAGGGTAGGACATTTGGCCACTAAATCCCATATGTCTACTGTTGGGAATTACTCCCAGGGGCATTAATGCCCTTGTTGTGTCCTCCACTTCTGGGTTGTGACTGTTCTTGGCTGAGTGGCCCTTCAAATCATCAGAGAGCCCTACAGAGAACTCTTTCGCAGAAAGGCCCAAAGCGCAGGGAACTGTCTACCGCCGCTCTTCAAAAATGAAGAGTAGAAGGGATACAGTGTATCAATCCTACTACCCGTGAAGCAGTGAACAGCCAAGCCTCGGTTAGAATTAGAAACTAGATAGAAAATTTCTGTGCAGCTGTCCCATCTGTCCATCAATAAATTCTCTTCTGCCTTCTCCATCTACCAGTCCATGCTCACTTCCACTAAGCCTGACTTGCATCTTGCCGTTATCAAACACACTATGTGCATCAACAAAAAGGTTAAAGTGGTGTTCATTGATAAGCTGTATTTCACAGGTACAAACAAATTTTAGTTATAAGCCTTCAAAAAGGGAAAAGTTCATAGAATCAAATAAATATACTATACAATAGATGGATGGATGATAAGACCATTATTTTGAGGTTGCTTTTTATTTTACCTAATTGTAATGAAGACCCTGGCAGTCAAAAAGAAACTGAATATGTTCAAGAAAAAATGTATTCAGTAGTTTATTCAACACTGATTTATAAAGGGCCTCCTATATGTGCGGATGTTACAGATATTACAAAATGTAGCTTAGAACAAGGCAGAGAAGTCACAAAACTCAAGTAACTTAGTTTAGACAAGATATGATTAATTCATAGCAAATAAATGATTAGAATAATTACTGATTCCATGAAGTGTTATAAAGGAAACCAATAGATTGATGAGATAGTTTCTGAACAGGGTAGGATGGGTAGAGGGGCTTGAGATATGGTTGTGAGAAAAAGCATTTTTAAAGATATACATAAGGTGAGTTCCTTAGAGTGGAAAATCAGGCCACCACGTTGCAAGACTCAGGGGAAGCCAGTTACATCATAGTCTAAATGAGTGCTGCCCCTAGAGCTGTGCTGTGCACAGTGCATAGACATGTGTAGTATCATTAATAAGAAAAAGGAGAATTTGGAAGGAGCATCCGAAGCCAAAGAAATAACAATATGAAGGCTCTGAGTTGGAAAATTGTGTTTAATTGTGTAGACTAATATATGTGGGAAAAAATGGGGAGATAGGGGTAAAAGATACAGCTAAGAGCCAGTCATGCAGAATCCGTAGACCTTGAGAAAGGGGATGATGAAGGTCAGAAAGAGAAAAAAGGAGAGAAGGAAAGAGAGAAAAAGAGGAGGCGGCAGAGGAAATAGAAAAGGAGGAGAAAATTACACAAGTAAAACAATATAGACAAATGAAGAAAAGTAATGCTGTTCAAAGGAGAAAATCAAAGACCGCAGTGATTTATTAGAAATTTTTAAGGCACAGAAAACAAAAATGGTAGAACTTGTCACTATCTTGGAGAATAGAATGACTTAAAAACCTTAGAAGTATAATAAGCATACTTCCAAATATATAAAGAACTATAATGTAGAAGGGAGAGCTAATGAAGAAATAGGAAATGTGTATTCTGCATTACTGAGATTTTAAAGCCAAGCTCATCCTATAATCGTGTGAAGACAAGCATGGACAGTCTTATGAGATCTGTTAAAAAAAGATTCCACTTTTCTGTATTACATTTTATTTTGTACTTTAGTAACCTCAGGAAACATTTTCCTAACTTGTTCTTGTGTTGACTTAATTTCAAATGTGTCTCAAAGAAGAAACTGAAGCAGTTATACAGCCTGACAGGCATATACAGGTTTTGCTCAGCCACCCACATTATCTACAAGATTGTCATTCTTTTCATCTTTACACTTGGCATTCACAATAATGTACAGTACCAATTATTTACTTGTGGAGAGATTCCTGTGTTGTTTTGAAATGAGTTATAATCAGTTATAAAATTTGACATGCATGTAATGTAATGTCCAAAAACATTAGAGCCCTCGGATATGTTTTCTGTTTGTTGTAGTGATAGGGACAAGATGAGGATTCAATTTAGTTCTCACCCACCTGAAAGGTGTCAACCTTTGTTCTTCTTTCTTAAATCTCTTTGTGGATAAATATTGAGAAAAATAACTTCTCCTAAACTCTGGCCTGTTATCTCATTGTGCGTCTCATGTTTGATTTAGCAGAAAGAGTATTGAATTGTGGTAGAGTCCACCATGGTGTGCAGAAGGGCACAGCATATGCAAGCAGATCTTGCCAAGAGTCAATGGACTTGACAGTGGTTGTGCTGTCTAAAAAGAGATCAACACCCCAGATCAAGCGCGTGGCATGGGGAGAATTAGAGTCCTCAGAGAGAAGGTTGTCCCCATGTATATCGCTGTGCAGACAAGATAGTTCGTGTGTCCGTGTACCTTGTATATGCTTGGCTCTCTCTTACGGTCAAGGCTAACTTCCAGGCTCTGCTTTCTGAAGAGCAATATACGTCAAGTTAAAAAACGGCCACGTGACTTGGTATTAAATTCCCTTCTTTCCCTACCACGCCAGGAAGGAAAGCTCCAAATTGTGGAGAATCCCATATCCATACTAACATTGGTTTCTTTTTCATTCATTCTATTCAATCTTTCATTCAACGAATGTTTATTATGCATGCAGCTTTGTATCAGGCACCAAGAGAGTGAATGCAGACAAAGCAGAATTCTCTAAAATCCTCTTGGAGCTGTGTGGCACCCCACCAAGTCAGCCTGTTCCAGAGTCCACCCAATAGTTATTTCAAACACTTAATAGTTTCATAGTCCTAGGGATCCTGTGAGGTTAGGTGTGCTTTCTGAATCTTCGTGATATCAGGAAATGAAAACTCACAAGACCAACTTTTCTATAAAGCCTGAATGCCTGTAGCTGGATGGTGTGACTCTCTCTAGTTTGTGAACAACAGAATAGAAAAGCTTGGGTGTATTCTTGGCAAGATGCAATGGTTTTCAGAATAACTATGATTTGTTTAATGTGAATTTTCTAGTTCAAAATATCAGTCTTTGAATAAAAGATCATCTCTAATGATGATGCCTTGGAAAAATAATGGGTGATCTGGCCACTTTTTTTTTTTTAACGGTAAAACATGTAGTACCTCCATCCAGAAATGAGCTCTGCGGAGAATAAACTCTGCAGGAGGTGCCGCTGCTCTAGTGTGCTGGGGTCAGAATTCCGTGTGATACTTGGGGTTGAGCTTTCTTGTACAAATACTGATTTATCAATAATTATGGCTATGTCTTTGTATTTATCAGTTTCAATAAATTTACATATATTAATAATGGGATGAATTAAAACCTTAGGACTTCAAGAAAAAAGCACTCACTGAAAAAAAAATATTGTGTGTGCGTAAACACACACTCACGTTTACACAGAGACACGTGGATTTAGGTTTTTCCTCTCCCGGCACTTCAGGTGAGGGTCAGTGACTTTCTCTGAGTTCTTGACTTTGCCTTTCAGACGCCTTGCCATTCCCACCTCCTCCCACATTTGTGTAAGGTCTACCCCTTACAATACATGAATTATCTTATAAAACCCAGGATGACTGGGGCTCTCTGATTGAATTCTGACTGATGAGCATGTGGGCTGGATGGAGGTATATAGACACAGCTATAGGTATTGGTATATCAGCATTTGCACAAGTTTATTCCGAATATCACATGAAATTCTGACCCCAGCTCAGTAGATAAGCAGCACCACCTGTAGCTCATTTCTGAGCTGGAGATACTATATGTTTTACATTTTTTAAAAAGTGATAACCTTCATTTTTAAATGGACTGCTCTGACTGCTATTTGGAGGATGTATAAGAAAGAGATACCCTGGAATGGAGATCACTTAGGAGATCACTTAGAAGGCTACTGCAAGGAGATGGGGGAAAGTGGACAAGTTCAATATCTGTCTTAGGGGTAGGGGTTGAGAGGACTTGATAAAATGTTAAAATACATTATGAAATTCCATATATAATTTAGATTTCTGAATTTCTTAAAAATGGAAAATTCTGACAATTTTGGACAATAATAAGTTGTAGGTTTTTTCCCCTTAATTGGAACAGGTGGCCTCTGGTTTATCACATTCCCTCATGCTACTTATTGTCCTCTACATTTCTCATTTTATTCTTTGACCATATATGCTCAGTACCAGCATGTCAGCCTTTCATGAAGTATTTAATAAACAAATAAATAATAGCCTTTTTTTTCTGTGATACCATTATTATTGTTGAGAAGTTTCATAGAGGAATGAAAGAATATTAGGCTTTGAGCCAGACTCTCTGAGCACAGTTAATGTATCACTAATTATTGCAGGCACACTGGACCTTTCGGAATCTCATAATCTGTAACAATGAGGAAAAAGCATCTGTTCTGTCTCCCCAATAGAGCTGTGTGAGGATCTAATGGGGGCAATAACTCTCCTTCTCCAGATTTAATACTGTGCAGAGCCTGCCTGGGACTTTATTCTGCCTCCTATTTTAATTTCTCATGTAGTTTGTATGTTGTTCTCCTCATGAGGTCATTAAGTCCTTGAGGACTGGAAATGTGCCGGATTCATCTTTGTGTCTCCCACAGTTGAGCATTGAGCTTTGAACACAGTGATGCTAAGTGAAAATTTAAGTTTGTTAAGCAATGTATATGAGATGTTTTATAAACTGTGACTAGATCCTGACATACAAAAAGTCAGCATATTGTTGAGTCACTGTATGCTAGTTCTTTGACTATCGATCTGTAATAGGATCACTGGAGCAACGCAGGTAGGTTCCCCATCATCCTGAATCTACAGACAGGTCCTGATGGTAGTAGCTGACCTTGT
Source organism: Manis javanica (assembly GCF_040802235.1). Taxonomy (NCBI): domain Eukaryota; kingdom Metazoa; phylum Chordata; class Mammalia; order Pholidota; family Manidae; genus Manis; species Manis javanica. Next base: position 11,480,047 of record NC_133167.1, on the reverse strand, counting down.
TGACAGATTTCAAGAAATCTGACTCTAAGTGACTTAAGCACTAAAGGATCGAGAAGCTCACAGGTAGGCAATGGTCCGGGTGTGACTTGATTACTGTCCTCTGACTCCTGTGGCCCAACTCTGCTCTCTGTTGTTCCTTTTACCTTAAACTGGATTGCTCCACTGTGATCCCATGCTCATAAAGGGGTGTAGTAGTTTAAGACTTCCCGTCTGCTCACCACACTGTGTAAGAGAAGGAACATTTGGTCCCAGAATTCCTGGGACTAATGCTCTGTACTGATTGGACACATAGGGTTCAGTTAAGGCTGAATTACCTGGAAATCTGACAAGATGGACTACGTTACCCGGGGTGACACTCGTAAGCGGTGCTGCTGACCTTTTGGGTGTGATCTTTCTTTATTGTGTAGAAGCATGTCTATTTTTTCTTTGTGTCTATAGGAACCGAGATAACTGAAAATGTCCGTGTCTGGTTGACTCCAGTGGGGTTAAGAGCAACAACCCTTCTTTCCTAAAGCTATGGCATCAAATGCTGCTGCACATTGAAGAGAAAGTCGAGCAGCTGCTGGGGATTCAGCCACAGTGTCTATTATGGACCCTTTGTCACCCCTGCCCCCAGTTCATATGCTCGAATCCCAGTCCCTGAAGTGATGATGTTCAGAGGGGGGACCTTTGGGAGGTAATTAGGTTTAGAAGAGGTAGGGAGGGTGGATGGTGTGAGAATATAATGGGAAGGTGGACACCTACAGATTGGACCATGCTGGCACCCAACCCCTGGGGCTTTCCAGCCTACAGAACAGTGAGAAATAAATTTCTGTTGTTTAAGCCACCTGGTCTTTGGTATTTTGTTATGGCAGCCGTAGATGACTAAGATGACATTCAATACTTGCTCTGGCAGCTTGAAACCTTCGTGAGACTGGTGGCCACTTCCATTATGTAGAATCACGGCACAGACCAAGAGATACTTCTTTACTTCCCATTCCATTAAGAATAAAAACAGTGCTGCCATTATGTTAGGTCCTTTACAGCACCTTATCTCACGGAATAACACTCCCAACAAACCTGCAGTCAGTGTTAATATCCCCTTGCCAGGGAGGAAGCTGAGGTTCAGAGTGCGTAGTAGATTACCTGTAACCACAGCGGCTAAGAGGCTCTCCTGAGGTTAGCAAATGTTTTCTGTAAAGGGCCAGCGAGTATATATATTTTAGGCTCTATGGATGAGAGTCTCTATCACAACTACTTTGTCTCAAAAGCAGCCATATACAATATGTAAACAGTGGAGACATGGCTGTGTTCCAGTAAACCTTTATTTATAATCACTACAGTTTGAATATCATGCAATTTTCACATGTCATTAAATATTCTTCTGTTCTTTTTAGCCACACTACAATGCAAAAAACAAAGGATCATTAGCATATCATAACAGGCAGAAGGCTAAATCTGGCCTGTACATCACAGCTTGCTGATTTCTGGGGTACCCCACATTGGGCCCAGAAGTCTCACTGGAATCTAGAGTAGAATGGGAAACATTTCTGTGTCCTTGTCATTGTGGAGGCACCGCTATTAGCCTCACACCCTTATAGAAAGTGCACTGCATGCCCACATTGTCAGTAACCCCCAGGCTGGGGTCCAGAGGCTCACACAGCGTAATGCTCTGGACGGTTGAGTCAACCCGTCTACCTGGAATCACAAGGGCATATTCCCTGCATTACTGGACCGTGGATAATGCCTCAGATCTCACTAGTGATGTCACCTCTTTGTTGTACCACCATTGGCTATAATTTTGCGTTCATTAAAAAAAGGTATTTTTTAGACCTGATATTAGCCTATTAATTTTTCGAGTGTATGCTTTTATTTTGAGCACACCCATTATAAAGCTAGATTTTAGGAGCAAGCGTTTGATGGCTCCTTTCGTGCCTTCTTTAAGAATTATCCCACGCCACTGAAGGCAGTCAGGAGCCACCACCTGTCATTTAGCACCAGCTGAACTTGCTCATTAGCGATTCACCCTGGACCCTATTCAGGACGAGCCCAAGGCACAGGCAAGGGAGGCAGCTGCCTGGGGGAGGATCAGCACAGACTTGAACAGGTGCCTGGAGTCCTGAATACTTCAAATATTTAAGATGGGAGTCTTGCCTGCAAGTCATTTTAAACACACACATTTATCTTCTGGTTTTTCCTTCAAACCCATTTTGTAAAAGCATTTCGGTTTCCTTCCATCTTTGGAAGGCCCACTCTTTGAGAAAGGTCTCATGTATTTTCCTTTTTCTTTCTTTCTTTTTTAATGTAGCAAGTCAAAGTACTGTCAAACACTCAAGGTAGTAATCTGTTTTATGTATCCACCTTGTTTGGGTATGAATAGAAATGCAAGTCTCCAAACTAAGAAAAAAAGAAGCCAACTTCTTATAAAATCTCTTAGCAGAAAATACAAAGTATGTGACAATTTTTGCCTTAAAGATTTAATTTTAATTTAGTTCTGAATTCAGGTTGTAGAAATTGGAATCACAGGCAAGAAGCAGAGAGTCTACTGGCTCCCAGACATAAGTGCATGGAGCCTTTTGTAAGCATTTGTAAGATGTGGTTGTGCTGGACAACTCTGTCTCGTGAATGCAGTTTAAGGTGAGGCCTGGGAGATGCTTGGGGGCCACAGAGGGAGATTTCCTCGACCATCAGCTCCCTAGAATGCGGTCAACCTCCCAAGCACGTAGTTCTGGAAGTTAGTCTTCATGTCCTTCTGGGCTCAGCAGTATTCAAGACTGCTAGAAGAACAGTAAATTCCTTGCCCTGTAATTTTTGGTTGCTGTTAAGTTTTGTTGTTATTTTTTGGTTTTTATTTTTGTTTTACTGATAGGTGGTGCTCATTGTAACTACAGCCTTAGCCCAGTATATATAGTTTATATTTTTATCTCAAAGGAAAAAGATACCAATTAGGTATCCCAATAACTTAAGAATTTGTTAAATGCCTTTGAGATTTCATTTTGGTTTTCCATTTGCACAGTTTTGATTTTATTTGACACACTTCCTCTGGATCACTTATATTGCTATTATTTCTTGAAATGCTTTCATTATTATAGCATGCTATTAATGAAGATGCATTTATTAACCCATGCTGATGGAAATATTTTAGTAGTAGGAAAACCATTCACTCCCTTTTATGAAATTATGCTTATGCAATTCCTCCTCTGTTACTCACTGGCTTTATGATCTTAGGCATGTTGCTTAACCTCTGTGTGCCTCAGTTTCTGTATCTGGGCATATAAAGACCTTCTCTCATTTGAGTTACAATAAGGATTAGATTAAGTAATATTAGCCAAGAGCTTAGAACTGTGTCTAGCATAAAACTAGACCCATGTAAGTGTTTGCTAAAAAAATGCATTTTAACATATGAGTACTGGCTCTGTTTGACTCCAGAATCTTCCATCTTTATACCACCCCATGCTATCTCTTGACATACAAATATAAGTACTAGGTTTAGCTCTTTATCCTTCTCTCTCACCAGCTTTAGTTCTTTGATCTCAGAAGAGGTCAGAGACAAAGTGGAGGTAAGAAACATGAATTTTCCATTCTGTCATTATGGCCACTATGCTTACTTTTCCCAAGAAATGACCAAATAGTGTTTGTTTTCAATCAGGTCAAGCAAATGGTTACTCCAAGGCCTTCCAGGAAGGGAACAACAAACAGGAACAAAGCCCTTTCATCTGGTTTGTTAATGCATGGCATTTCATTTAGAGAGACTATTTCTTTCATCCTCCAATTGGTGTTTTCAGACAAAACAGTTGAGCTCATATAAACGATCCTGAGCCTCCCTCCCAGAGGATGTATTAATCAAGGTATCATTTCTGGGTGTAAGGTGAATCATTTAGCAACTTTTAGATGAGACGTGAATAAATTCACGGTTGGTTTATTTTAAATATATACAATTAATACAAAATTTTTAACCATAAGCAACAGAGTAAATTACTGTGATGGCTTCGGATATATCTAGAATTATTTTACAACATTGGGCACAATTATATATTTGGTTACAAAAATTCTGATGGGAAATAGTCTCATTCTATCAAGTAGACATGGGAACTGTCAAATAAATATCAGTTTTATCTGCTTAGTTATTTATAACCTCTAATAAAATAGATAAATCAACTTAGCCAGCATCTCCTTGAAGTCTAGAAATACTGTTTTCTAGATTTAAAAAAAATTTCTGCTTATCAAAACTCCATGGAGCAAATAAATCTTATGATTAATTCTTCATAAATAGTCTGATTCATTCCATTCCCTGAGTGCAGTTTAAATCAAGCTATAAAAATGTCTGATCCACAATAAGCAGGTTGATGTTTTATCAACTGATGCTGAATATTTAAGAACTGGAAAGGTAACTTCGGCTGTATATATGGCTGTATATATTTTATTTTATCCTTTTAAAAGGTATAAGGCCTCATAACAGCCACTCTAAATCCAATTATTTGAAGATTTATATTAAATTTTTTCTAAAATATACTTAAGTGTTGGCCTCAAAGAAACCATAGCAAATTTAATGAAAAAAATTAAAAAGATACATGAGCATATATTTTTCAGGGAACAACTCAAATCTCTAGTTTCACCTTTATAAATGAATTAAATTGATTTTAACTTCACTATTTCTCTGTTATTTGTCCGCATCTGGAAAAGTTTAATTCTTCAGCCTTAACACTGTCTGATGCTGTGTCAGGAACACCAAGTCCTCCAATTACAAACCCTCAACCCCTTAGTTTAATCCCCTCTGTAATGGAGAATCATTGTAACTGTCCCATGGCGTGGTGAGAACTAAAAGAATTCTACATGTAAAGTTCTTGGCAAATATTAAATACTCAACAAAATTCAGCATTATTCTTAATATTAAAATAAAGACTGTATATTAATGAACCTTCCCAGGAACAAAGTGAGCCCTTGAAAAATCTTTGTTTCTTCCGTTCCTGTATTATTTATATTTTTTTGGTAGGGTAAAGTAATTTTTTGTTTCAAAACCCTACTTCCAAGAGGATGCTATGCTTTTCGAAAATTCCAGTACATGAAACTAAGACCCTTAAAAGAAATGAAGTTGATTAGTTGATGCATGCACTCAGCAAGTACCAGGGGACCTTGATGTGACGAAGACTATATTCCTGTTCAGGATATACAAAGAGGGGGTAATACAGGGACTGTACCTCTGAGTCTGAGAACCTTACCTATTGGAGGAAGATGGGGGCAAAGATGGTTTTATACTTTGCCATTCGTGGGTTAAGTGTTAATAAAGGGAGAATTAGATAGTTACATAGGGGTAGTTAGTAGAACCCAGAACTCTGTGAGTTTTATTTTTACTTTTTTTTGTGTGTGTGTTTTTTTCATATCATTAATGTACAATTACATGCACAACAATATGGTTACTAGACTCCCCCTATTATCAAGTTCAGTGAGTTTTAAAGCCAATGACCAATGTTTCTTAAGCATATTGCCAATATCATTTAATTAACATATGTGTACTGGTTGTTTACTTATATCTACTTAGACGTAAGGGCTGGGGTTTTTGTTCCCTGTCTTTTAGTCCTAGTGCCTTTTAATCTGTTTGTTGAAATAAAGGCTTATAAACAGTCAAAGATATCGAATGGAGAGTGTAATAATAATAACAAAAACCACTAATGCAAGTAATGTCAAATTGCTGTGACATAGGATTTCAAAGGAGGGAGAAATCATTCAGGTAAGAATTTTCTGGAAAGTCTTTCTGGTAGAAGAAAAGGTTTGAATTGGTCCTTGACACATATATAGGACTTGCATACCTAGAAGCCACAGAGGGATGTATTTTAGGGTTGTGTGAAGTTTTAGGCTCATGAAGTTAAAAACATGAGAGAGTACAAATGGAGGACTCTTGGTTGGCAAATGCTTCTTCTTGGCAACACAAAGGAAGGTTTTAGGAGAGATTCAAGGACAGCTATATGGATTTGGAGGTTTCTTGACTGCAGTGATGGTAATTCTTTCCTGAAAGCATTGGAGTTATGGTGCCCTGAATGTATTAGCCATTCAATTAATACTTCAGAATGAAAGAATGCGTCCATGTTTGTATTCATGCTTTCATAGACTGAATTTTGAAATTGGGAAGTACTAAGATAAGGACCCAGTTAGGAATTTAGCTAGTAATCAGTAGGAAACAAGAAACAACTAAAAGTACTTAATGATATGCAGTTGGAAAAAAATCACACACAGCAGCTTTATCTTCAAAAACCACCGTAATTCATGATGGCCGAATTATAGACAGCAAGTTTAAAATTATCGGTACAATGAGTATGGGTAACCACTGGTCCTTTGTCTCAGCTCTCTGACAAGAACTAGAGAAGCAGGATGAACACATTAGACCAAAGAGCACTCTTTTTCTGGCTTTTAGTTATTGCCTACAGTTTACTAATAGCATTAAATCAGTGAGGAACTGATTTCACCCTGAATTCCACTATTATATTGTTAATATACATAATAATACTATATACTGCTACTGGTTTTCCTTTCTTCTATTTCCCTTAAGGTTTTTATGGCTATCTGATTTTTAAAAGTTTAATGTCCCACAATTTACTACCCTTCTATTGTTAGATATTTGGACTGTTCCGTTTTTTTTCCACTGGTAGAGTTAATGCTGTAATTAATAATTTTATGCATATAGTTGTGTTCCTCTTTTGAATTATTTCCTTACAATGGATTCTCAGGAGAGATATTACTGGGTCAAAAGGTATAAAGGTTTTTATAGCTTTTCAGACAGTTTGCCAAATTGCTTTCCAAAAGGATTTTACTACATCAATTTATAATACCCTAGGTGCCTCTCCTGATAATAATGCATGTATTTCCATTCACTTCCTATCCCATACTATCCATTATAGAACCTTCTGTGAGTAGCCAAGCTGTGGAGCATGTGGATTATTCTTATTTCTTCTCTATTCTCCCAAAGATAATCATGTCTCCTTTTGTTGCTTTACTACCATGAAGAAACTGTGTTCCCACTACGTCAGCCTGCAGGATCTAACATCTAGGATTTTCCTTACAGCAAGCAGCAGATAACTGGGACTTTAGCTCATTGACAAAATTGTTGAAAAGACCTTGTAGAGGGAAGAATTATAGATTGAGGCAGAACCAGTGACACTGAGTATTTGTTGCCCTAACTAGGGCTTCCTGACCTCCCAAGGATGTTAGAATCCAATCGAATCTTTTATCTCTTCAATAACTTACTGGTAGACCTGTGATTGCTTATGACTTTGCCCAGTATCAGCAGTTCAGGAAGGCAAAGTTGCAGCAATTTTTCTCAAACACATCAGGTACAAGTATCAGAAGAGCTTTTCTTTGGCACACGACTTGACCTCAGATTCTGATGCTGCAACATACAAACTCCATGGCCATGGAAAGTAACATGAATTCTCTGAGCCTTGAATTTTTCATTCATCAAATGAGGATGGTATTAACTCTAACTCCTACTTCATCCTGTTGTGAAGATTGCATGAGATAACACATAAAGAGTGTTCTGCCGAGTGCCTAGAACATGACCCACCCTGAGGAATATTAACTCTGTGAAAACAGTAGACAGATTAACTAGGTTTTCTCTACTGTAAAGCTAGTTAAGAAATAGCAAGTCCAGGGGTGAGACCATCTGAACTAATGTTTTAAGTAGGCTGAGAATATTTCTGAAGTTTTTTGAGGCATGGATATATCTGAATGTTTGTAGAAGGCTATCAATCCTCCCTCTATAGAAAAATACAAATTTTGCATCTACTTCTTTCAAACTCTCTAAGCTGAGTCCTTTGACCTCAGATTAAAGACCCTACTTATATACATATATATGTTTATATAATTTCAAATATGAAGGAACTGAGCCTCTAAGAACTTAGTGTGTTCAATATTGTATAATTATCTAAAAACATAAAGCAGGTCAAAAGTACCTGCATTTTCCCTACAAAATTATCTTCAGAAATTTCTAGTGGAAGCTGAGGTTCTTAACTGTTACCTCCTCTGAGGTGACATTTTTTTTTTTTTGTAAAAATAAATTAAAAATGTAAAACAAAAAGTCATGTGATGAAAACAGAAAATCGGGTCATGTTTAGTATTTCTTTCCTGCCAATGCCAAGGATATACTTGCTGGACAATATAGAAGTGTTCCTTCCTTATGTTTCCAAACGCACATTCTCTGGTGTATCATTTCTACCTGGCTTGTGTTGCAGACCAGGAAACGTCAGCGCAAACAGTTGTGTGGTATTGATCTCCAGGATTCCTGACTCAGAGGCAGATTACAAAAGAGTATCACTTTTACTGGGGTTTAGTTCTTTGTGGTTTCTAATCACATATAAAGTTCTGCGCATACTAATGCTTTCAAATTTCAAAGAAAAAAGACAATACAACTTGTCTTTCCTGAAACTCAGGGAGAGAAATCTACAGTTAAAGGAAAATGCCTGATCCACAAGTATTTAAGAGACTCCCCAAAGAAATCTCATTTCACTAGAAAAGCACTGTCTGCTATAAAATTGAAAACCCATCTCTTTGGTACAGGGCAAGTGGTATATGAAAGCTGATTTTTTGTCATAAAATATTTAATGAAAGGAAAACCAGAATATTATGATCTTCAAACATATCGTGGAAGCCTACAATAATGAAAAAAATCCTTCTATTTACAGAGCTAGGTATCCAATTAGAATATAGAAAATTGTAAGATACCTCTATTTTTATTTGAAAAACCATAACGTGAATAAGCTACACACTCACAGGTCTGCACAAACCCGTGACAGAGCAAAGGATGCAATAAAACCTAAATAAGTTACATTTTTAAAAAAATGATAAGCTTCTCTCTCATAAGCAAGAGGAAACTCACAGCCATTCTCATTCATGATGGGGGAGAATTCATCATTAGGAAGGATAATAGCCAAAATTTTAATTGGTAACAAACTTCTCATGGCTGCTTTATGGGCTGGTGTGCCAGACTGGAAGCTGGCGAGAGCCCACCGCACACCGATGCTCCCTGTCTCATCTCTCCCCAAGCCCTCGCCTTCTCCAGCCTCCGACTTCCTCACCCCTCAGGTGATGGCTTGCAAGACAGTTACTCAGTCCAACGCTGTCATAAAACGAGGGTGGAGTTGAAAGACTTACTGAGAGAATCTGGATAGTGGCCCAGGGAGTTTGGGGACACGGGGACAATGCCCAACCTGCTCTTAGAAACATAAAAACGAAAGAATTGGCTGGAGCTACTTACAATGGATTCATGAAAGCTCCAGTGGGGAGGGTGAGTTACCACAGGGCGCACAGAGGTTCTTGATAATAGAAAGCCATCCATTGAGGATCTACTAGATATTATAACAGCACAGTTCTTGGGTCTAATTCTCTCATCCCAATGTAGCCGTCTTTGAAGGAGTCAGAAACCAGCCAAAGAGTATGTCTGGGATGAGAGAAGGTCAAGATATCCCAGGGTGGAGAGGAGATAGTATACAGGAATGAGCTTCAAAAGCAGTGGGCAGAAAATACGTATCAATTTTATACTCTACCTTACTGTGTGTATGGTTATATACATATTGGATATTTTGCCCTATCATCCCATATAGCATACCGTAAAGCCACTGCATTATGTTTTTATGCAGTTGACACAGGATTTGGCAAACAGATAAGTGGTAAGGACTAGAGAGTCTGGAACTAACCCTAAGAATACTTGTCACACATATCAATATAATTTAATGTATGACAAATGTGATTTCTTTATGGCACCATTCCAGAGAGGTGCAGGTACAACCATCAGCCCATCTGGGAAGACATAAGATTGGATGCCATGAGGGATGCTGTGATGTGTTCCCAGATCCCCCTTAGTACCCCATCTGAGGAGATTGCTCCTTGTAGATGGTCTTGTCAATCTTTTTTGGAATTGCCCAGCTGAAAAGAGCTGCTTCATCTAAAGTCATCCCACCAGGGCAGCTTTGACCAATAACTGGACCAGCCTTTGTATGACTTTTGAAGACCCATCCCAGTTTCAGAGGTCCTATGGATTTGACTGGAGCTCTCATGGGGACATGATGGCAGCCCAACTTCTCCCTCTGCTCAGTCCCATGTCACCCCATCCCTTCCACAGGTAACAGCCACAAGAACACACCCTGACAAAACCTGTGTGTGTGAGTCTTCATCTTAGAATAAGCTTCTCAGGGAACCCAACCCATGACAGACCCTGATCCTAAACTATACTTATCAATTTCATATGTAAAAATTAAGTAAGTAATCAATAGAAATAAAATTATGGCAAGAAAATCCAGGTAGCTGCATTTACCTATCTTATACTTTCTTAACCAAAACTGGAAACCCAAGAGGTTAAAAAGAAAAAGATGGGTGCATATTAATGTAATAAAATCCTTCTGCATAAAGCTACCTTCATGTATTCCTTTTCTTTCTTTCTTTCTTTCTTTCTTTCTTTCTTTCTTTCTTTCTTTCTTTCTTTCTTTCTTTCTTTCTTTCTTTCTTTCTTTCTTTCTTTCTTTCTTTCTTTCTTTCTTTCTTGCTTTCTTGCTTTCTTGCTTTCTTGCTTTCTTGCTTTCTTTCTTGCTTTCTTGCTTTCTTTCTTGCTTTCTTTCTTTAAATCTATTCCAAATGGGATTTTGTCACATCACATACCAAGTGCTCGATAAATATCTGTTGCATTAATCAATAAATGAATGGCAAAAATAGCAAAATAAATTTTACAGATAAACTTTGTTTTTAAATGTATTTATTGATGTGGAGAACTCAATTTGTAATATCTGAAAGTACTTACTAAAAGGAAACAGTTCTATAGAAAAATGTGTAAATAAAGAACAGCAAAGAAGTAAGCATAGTAAATATAAACATGTCACAGGAGTATGAAAAAATGATAAAGCTTAATCAAATCCCAGAAAATGTAAATTATAATAAAATGAAGTTTTTTCTACCCATCACAGCAATTTAAACAAAAAAAGATGAAAAATATGTATTTCTGATGAAAACTTGGAATTATTATTACTGCTTTCCCAGACTATTCTTGAAATATCTCTAAAATTAAAAATACTTATTCTTTTGTACAAGTAATTATATCTTTTGGCCTGCTTTGATGTGCCAGAATATTGGAATATATAGTCTAGAGTAGTAAAGTAACTATGGAAAAAATAGAGAATGCCCTTCAATAGGAAAACAATTTTATCATAAGACATACATATCCTGGAATATATTGTTGCTATCAAAGATAATGAATTAAAGTCCTATATCCACTGCAGTCTACTAAGTAGACAGGGAGAGAGGTGATGGGGATAACCCAACTGGATGAAAACAATAAGGGGCTTCATTGTCTATAAAAAATACCCCCAACTGGAAGACAGTCTCCTTCTGGTATCACTATATGTTGGTAAATCTAATGATAGCATTGATAATACATTTCTCCCCACCAGTCAAGAGTCCTCTCAGCAGCCCCTGCCATTGGTATCCCACTGAGAACCAGTTAACTTGGAATGATTTATGCAAAGTACAATTGAGTGTCAAAAGAAAAATGCAAAGTATGTATATATCATATTATTCCATTTTCTTTAAAATGATCAAAATCCTGGCTCTTTATGAGTATTTATGTGAATACCCTTATGATTATAATGATGATCTGAGCATGAGGAAAAAGATAGAAGGCTACATACTAGATTGTTAGCATGGGCTCTGGGGGTCTGGAGAAGGTAGTGACGAGGGAGGAGAAATAAAGACAAAAGATAAGCCAAAATACTTTAAAATACTGCATTAAAAATGTGTGACTTTTACCACATCTGTACATTCATATACATATAAAGGTGCAAATGTGAAGTCACTTTAAATAATTCCAAAAGCAAACAGAAAGCAACAAATTTCAGTACTTTGAAGCTTAAAATCTGGGATCCAGATTTCAGAACTCATGCAATGTGAAGATGGAAGGCTCTGAAATCCTATGTGAAAGGATGAACTGAAGGAACAGGCTTAGGAAATAGACAACAAGCCCACACCCACCCCTAAAATCCAAGAGTTCAGGAGTTTCTTACCATTTGTTTAAATTGCAAGTTGAGAAAACTAACTCTGAACAATCTGAATGCATAAATAGAGTGATTACCCATCATTCTGTTCTATTCGGAATGAAGAACTTTTAAAATATTGGTTTCTTTAGATTGAACATAATCACTAACTGAATTCCAATAATTTTGATTTCATCATTTCCTAGGTTTGTTTGCTTATTTGGTTGGTTATTCATAAAATTGTGACACAAACGACTTAACTTTTTACCATGAGCTCCATAAACATCAAAGCTAAGCCATCACTAGTTCCAAGAAAGTAGAGCAACCGCGAGGGTTGGGGTTGATGCTTTGTACCTGACACAAAGCAAACATTTTAATTGCATCTAATCAGAAACACATTCTGTTTTGAATTTCAGTGTCGAATCCAGCAGTCTGCACTGATGAATCTGCACAGAGGCACAATAGATTTCTCCATTAGTCATTCAGACTGCTTTGTGCATGTCACTGTGACCTTGCAGAGCACACAGTGTCCTTAGAGACTTTAAAATCATGTTCTATGTGGACCTCATAAAGTACATGAAGGCTATAATTCTACCATGTGTAAAAGACTGGAAATTTACTAAAATAGACTTTTAAAGTCCTTTTTTTTAAATCTAGATTAAGGTACATGTTAACATTTGGGGATTCTATTGTTTGTATTAGCATCATTAGATTTGTAGCATCAGAAACTTGTTACAAATAAATAGCAATAGCTCAGTATTTTTTAAATAATTCTTTTGATTTTAGGCAGAAACATGATATGGAGAATCAGAGTGTTGGCAAAGAAGATCTTTCATTTCCAGATCTACCTTAGTCATTATGTAGTGTTGGATTCTTTCTAACATAGAAAAATAAATTTCACTTTTCATAAAGAGCTTCACTATCAGTCTCTGCAATCAAATGAGTTGCTATGAAATAGGTTATTGTCTTTCATTCAAAAAATAAATGTTGAGTTAGTTAAACATTTTGTTCCAAGTTTTGAATACTGGTAATAGATTGACCAACAAAACACAGACCTGTTCTTGAGATGTCTACAGACTAAACTACAATACAATGTGAAAGGCATGCTAATTTTTTAGTATAGAGAATCATATAAGCATAGAAAATTATAAATAGCAAAGTTTTGGTTACATTATTTATATATATATATATACATATATATATATATATATATTTGTATTAGCAGCTGCAAGATTAGGATTATGGCCACATATTTCTCTAATTAAATACTTAAAGTCCATGCTATGAGACCACTTACAAGGTTTTGAGGTTATCATGCTACTAAACATATATGGATGAAGCAAGATTGAGCTCATGTTTTTATTCAAATTTCTACACCCTGAATAGAATTACATTAGGTTCATCTTGTTTTTAGACAAATTAAGCTTATTTTTCAGACATGGAAGCTTGATTAGGAATTTGAATCTGTTCACTTTGGAATAGCGTGTACCACTGTGGAGCCTAATTTTTGGTACCTGTTGAAAATGGATCATTCAAGCCAAGCCAACATTTTGACCAGGCATCCTTCTCTTCAGCACTCTGAAATTAGATGACAAAAAATAAGGCAATTAATTATTTCCTCAGACTATAGGCAAATAGCCTGGAATTTACAATGGCTACTTGACAAAAAATGTTGGCTTGTAGTTTTTCTTAGCAAGCTGTTCATAAAAGCATTGAAGTTATTAATCTGAGACACATTTAGTTTATTTTTGTTTTATCTTTATAAAAACCAGCACTCATGGTATGAATTAAGGAACAAATGATCAACATGATTTATTTTTAACTTTCACACCCATTTTACTTACTAGTTGCATTAACAGTCTCTTTCTAGGTCTTTTGATTAGGTGCAGGTATAGAAAAAAAAAGATGGGCTGGAAAGAGCTTTTGAAAACACTAATATTTTAGGGATAAAATATAATCTGGGGGAGAAAGAATATTTCTGTTCAGTTTGATACTCCAACTTTTTAACCTGTACAAGGTATCTGTAAACTTAAGTACTGACCCCAAATGCAAAATTTTAAAAATTAGATAAAAATGTATTCAGACAAATAAATTCTAATAATCTCTTGGGGAATATTTGGGTATGATTTGTTTCCTTCCTGTTCAGCTAAACAGAGATTACTTAGTTATAACAATTAATATTTATTGCAGGTTTTAATATGTGTTGGGAACTCTATTACACTCTTTGTATGCATTTCATTAAGCTCATAACATCCCTATCTAATGTGCATTTGTAGTAATTATAATTAATTAATTAATCAAAATGAATTAAGAGAAACCCTATCATTTCAGTGCCTTTATTAGAAATGAATTTTTCTCACTCATAAAATTCAATGAGTTATAGTTCAGAGCAGAGGAAGTTGTCTTCTCCACATGGTCACTCAGAAATTCAGGCAGAAGGAGACACTGCCATATACAAAGTACATGATTTCTAATGATCTCCAAGGGCAATGCAATCCAACAACCAAATGGAGGAAAAAAGTGGGGGAGGATAGTATGGGATGATTTTACTCTCCAGGCTTGAAAGTGACATACACCATCACAATCTATGTATCATCACATCACAGAACTCAGGCACATGATCACATGTTATTACAATGGAAGATAGGAAATGTTGCCCAGCTCTGTGTACAAAAGGGTGGGAAAATGGTAGATATGGTGAGTAGCTAGCCAGTCTCCACCACAGCATAAGTATATATTCTACTTTACCATTAAAGAAAGTCAGGCTTCAATGAGTTTCAGCTTTAGCATATGCTGGACCGTAAGGGACATCTGTTTAATATTCCTGATTTGTGAAATCTATTTAATATTCCTTATATATGAGTAGCTTAGCTTATTACCCAAATAAGTCATTTATATTCTATATTTTTATGCTCAATGAGAATGTATGCTTCCTGATATACTAACCTGGTTTGAATATAACAGAATCTCAATCAATAGTTTGATAAAAAATTTTCCAGGTAAACTTCAACTTTATTTGGCAGTTGGTTAAATCTTTGTTGGTTTTTGGGTAAGTGAAAACTTGTGTGTGGTAAGACTAAATATCGAAACAATCTTGGTTGAATAATGGCTCTATTAGTCAAGGTCAAACTGACTGACGATCAGAAGGCAGCTCGGTGTAGTTAGGGGGAGTCTGACATGCACCCAGAGCTACACATGGTACTTTTCCTCCACTGCAGGCAGATCTGAGGGCCCACCAGCACAGGTGTCCCAAACCCTAACTAGCCGATGGACTGTGAATAGCTCAGTTCTTTCCTGTTAGTTTGACTCTTACGGTTGTAGTCAACTCAGAAATGAAGAAAAAAAATGGATGAAATTGACTTATCTCAATACTGAACACTTTAAGAGATTATCCCGTAATTGCAGCTACTTGGATCTTGGGTGAGATCCAAGCTCTTGTCCTATCTGAGGCCCAGTTGACCTTTAGCTATTGTTTTGACTCTGAAATCCTTCTCCATGTATCTCCAATAAGTCTCCTCTCTGGAAATTTAGCTAGAGTTTCTATTGCACACAATTTTAAGAAGTAGTGATAAATATCATATGCATCATTAGGGCATTTTTAAATTGTGTCTTTCACCGCAATAGCAGGTGGGTTTTAAACTGTTTAAATTTCTAGGTCAATTTGATCACCCAGGAAATAAAAAATAAGAGAGCTAAAATTATCCTTTTATCTGAAAACAAGCAAGGATGGCTCTTTTCTTGTCTAGCATAGTCAAAGCATCTGAAGATTGCAGCGGCTCCAAATTGCTAGATGCTGGATAAAATGACCAATGTGTTTGGCTCTGCATCCATCTACCAATCCCCAAAAGATGCCAGAATGTGTTTTCCACGTATTTTCTTAAGGAACATACCTAAATATGCCTGACCAGAGATGAAATGAAGGAGATCTGCATGCAGAGGCTCATTAAGAATGATGACAAAGTCTGACCTGATTGAACCTAGCCTGCTGGTTGCAGATCTCCTTGGCATCAAGGCTGGAGAGAATTTCCATCTGATCTATGACACCAAAGGTTACTTTGCTATCCATCACTTTATTATGCCTGAGGAGGCCAAGTACAAGTTGTGCAAGTAAGAAAGATCTTTGTGGGCCCAAAGGGAATCCCTCCTTCTTGTGCCTCATGAGGTTCATGCCATCTGCTACCTTCATCCCCTTATCACGATGCATGGCAGCACTCAGACCGATTTGGGGACTGGCAATGCTACCAATACCTTCAAGTTTGCATGCCCTGGTAACCTGTAGATGGTGACCAGAGGTCCTAACCTGGGAAGAAGTGGCAAGATCATCAGCATAGAGAGACATCTGGTTCTTTTGATGTGTTCAGGTAAACGATGCCAAAGGCATCAGCTTTGCCACCCAGCTGTCCAACATCTTCATTATTGGCAAAGACAACTAACCTTGGATTTATCTTTCCTGAAGCAAAGGTGTCCCCTCAACCATTGCTGGAGAGATAAGAGATGGTGGCCCAACAGAATAGTAGGTGAAAAGATCACTAGGTGACATGACTAGAAGGGTCTTTGCACTTATAATGCACCATGATATATTCTTTTAAAGTATGGTCAATTAGTATAACAGCTGACTGTTGTTCAAAGTGACTCTAATCAGCCCCAGTGACCCAGTTGCAATGAAAGACCCAAAATATGCATATATTCAATGACTTATTGGCCACCGCTTGCTGTCTATCTATCATATATCTACTAAATTTAATTTTTCTGGTGGCAAAATTAATTCTAAATTTCATTAAACTTTCAAAGACTTCAACTTCAAAGGCAATCCTGTTTAATTTTCTTCGGAATACAAGTTTTCTGAGCCATAGAAGACAGGAAAGGTACATTCTCAGGAGGTCTTAAGGACAAAATCTATGCAAAATTTTTAAAGTGCAGAATCTCTGGGCCTTGTATTCTATTTTTAAAAATTAATTTATATATTTTTTGTATTCTACTTTATGAAATATCCAGGTCTGTGCTTTTCGTTGTCACCCTTGTTATTTCGCCGTGACTTTGGACAATGTTCATGCTGCAGTACACATGTACTGTTTATCCTATGGCACTGAGAAGCCTAGACACATTGCCATCCTATGGGCACTTGGTCTGCTTCATAGTTGTCACTGATGACAACCTTTAAGTTTCTACTTTTGGGGACAGATAATTACCATTATCACTTTGTCATCATCAGCTGTACCATTTGTCATATTTGAGCTACTTTTTTCAGCACATACACACACTTCATTTTAATATAGATATCTCAATTAGAAATTATCAAAATGTTGCAAGCAAGTGAAATGTATGAGTTTATTAATTCATTGAAAATTAAAGTATTAAAGGTTGAGGGAAGCTATACCTGCAATTGGAGAATCTATTCTGGACTTGGTGTTAGCTCAAGGATGTGAGATCAGAGCTGCTCCGTGATTGATTTAACAATGCTTCCGGCTCCCTTCTCCACCCCCACACATTTTCATACCGGCTTTCCCGTGCTATCTGGTGATATGCGCTACTTTTGCTGTGTACATACCGTCTTTCCTGTCACTAGCATGCAGGAGCATTCTGACCCATGATCATTACTGGCTGATGGAATTGGGCCCTCAGCACCTATGTGTCAAGATCTGGTTAAGACATGAAGATACCTCAAAAGAAAATGAAGCACAAAAATCCTTGCACTGGGGGCACGGTCTGATATTGGGAAGGCACTGTTGCAAAGGAGAAAGGATTTGATTTCATCCTATATAAATGCTGTCCCTGATGCTTTGCTCTCCTTCCCCACATCCCCCTCTCCTTCCAAGGACATGGACATATTGAGGTTCAAATGCCCATGAGAGGTATGAACTGAAGCTATAATTTAGGGCTCTTATTTACACAGTGTTGCATTATGCAAATTAAGCATCCAGTACTATAACCACTGATCATCTTCCATACTTTCTTTCCTGGAGCTTCTGTAGATGTTCCCTAGAATACTCTCTTCTGGCCACTGCACAGTCACCTACCTACCCTTCAACGTCCATTAGGTGCCACCTTTGAACTCACCCAAGAATATGTATTTTTTTTCTCTCAAGGATATGTTTTTTTTCTCTCTCTTACCATAGCTTATACCTATTCCTATTATAGATGGTGATACTTTATACATCACAGCATCAAGATTCTTTGTGCATCAGTCACCTACACAACCTAGTGAAGCAGTGGAGGCTTGAAATGTTTTCTTATTCTTCTTTATTTACAGAACAAACCAGTTTCTGCCATGTCAAATGGCTCCAAGAATAACTAATGAATAAATAAATTAAAGAATTAAAGTGCAAAGGGATGGATATTATCCATCTATCTATATCTATCTATCTATCTAATCTATCTATCTATCTATCTATCTATCTATCTATCTATCTATCTATCTATCTATATCTATCTGTCTATCTAATCTATCTATATCTATCTGTCTATCATCTATCTATATCTGTCTATCATCTATCTATATCTATCTATCTATCATCTATATATGGAATGTGTTGTTATGTGAATGGATGGATCTGTAGAGATTAGAACTATTCATGCACTCTAGAATCTTTGTGAAGAAACTTTCTACCAAAGATCTTAAATATAGATATATCCTGATATCTGCCAGGAGATAAACAACTTTAATAATACTAGAGTTTTGAGGACTCTGAAAACCTGAATTTCTGTATTTTCATCCTCAAAACATAGGGATATTTGGGACAGCAGGGTTTTTTCTTGGTTTATGAAATCCGCCCTAACCCCTCTATTACCTAGTATGATAAAGCCAGAGTGATACTCTTTAATCTTAAATTGATCATTCCATTTTTCTCAAAATCTTTCAAGGGGTTTCCAGCTTCGCATGAAACCCAAAGTTCTTACTAGGTAAACATTATCTGGCTGCTCATTACTCTACTTCCAGTTCCCATCAATCTCCCCTTGCTCATTCTTCAGCTGTACGAGAAAGCCTCTTTGCCTTTTGTTGAGCCTGCCAATCCCTGTCTACACTCAGGGTCTTGTATTCTATACCTAGGACGTTCTCTCCCCAGATACCCTCCTGGCAAATGCCTTTTCTTGCCCCAAGTCTTGGTTCAAATGTCCCCTGTCACAGAGGCTTTCCCTGATCACGGTGGACAGAAAAGCCCCTCCTTCCCTCATCATTCCCTCCCCCTCCCCCTGCTCTCACTACCTGACATGTCACATTTAGATTTAATTGTTAATTTTATGCCGCCCCCTCAACTAGAATGTAAGCATCATGAAAACAGAGACCACTTTATTCACTGATGAATTTCCATCATTTAAAATAATACTGGCAGATGAAGCATTTGTTGAATGAATAAATAAATGCTTTTATAAAGTTTAAGTCAAGAAATTTTTTATAACTGCTTTTTAAATGTTTTATTTTTAAATGATTGTATACAAAGTTTGCAAAGATAGCCTAGAGAGATCCCATGTACTCTTACCCATCCTCTCCCACCTCCAAAGATTATATCTTAAATAATTATAGTACAGGATCGAAAATAAGGGTATTGACATGGATGCAATGTGTGTGCCTAGGTCTACATCATTTCATCAGATGAGTGTATTCATGCAGTCACCACAACCAATACATAGACTATTCCGCCATCACACAGACCTGCCTTATGCCACCCCTTAGACTGATCCCTCCATCTCTCTTCATTCTTAATCCCTGCCAACCACTAATCTGCTTTGCATTTCTATAGTTTTTATAATTTGAAAACATTATGTAAATAAAGTCAAAATATTATGTAAATATTATATGAATTTGTGACTTTGGAATTGGCCATTTCAGTCGGCATAACATCCTTGATTTCCATCAAAGTTGTGTATATCAATAGTTTGTTCCTTTTTTATTGCTGAGGAATAGTTCACGATGATATGGATATGATATGGATGTACCACACTTAGCCATTCACCTATTGAAGGATATTTTGGTTGTTTAACTATTTACTATTGAGGGGCATTTTGGCTATTACAAATAAAGCAATTTTTGAAAAAATGAGTGCAGGTTTTTGTGTGGACATAAGCTTTTATGTTTTTTGGATAAATGCCCATGAGGGTAATTGCTGAGTTTATAGTAATTGTATGTTTTTAAAGAAATTGCCAAAATATTTGATACAGTGGCTATGCCATTTCACATTCTTACCAGTAATGAATGATTAGAAGCTCAATTTCTCCAGCACCATTTGCTGGAATGACTATTCATCCTCTGATGAATTGCTTTTGCCCCAGGATGAAAAATTTATTGGGCATATACGTATGGATCTATTTCTGGATTCTCTCTTTTCTTCTCTTGATTTATATGTCCATCCCTCCCCAAATACCACACAGAAAACTGTAGCTATACAGTGAGTCTTAAATTTGAGTAAAATGATTGCTCCTACTTTATTCTTCTTTTTCTGAATTATTTTAGCTGTTCTGGTTATTTGATCTTTTTATATAAATTTAAAAATAATCTTATTTACATTTGCAAAAAAGTCTTTCTGAGATTAGATCGGTATTGCATTAATCATGCATATCAAACTGGGGAGAGTTGACAATGCCTAGGTTTCTAAACTATGGAAATAGAGTGTCTTCCATTTACTTAGAACTTATTTGATTTCTCCAATTAGCAATTTTATTATTTTAAGCATAGAAGTCCTGTACATGTTTTGTTAGATTTACACCTAAGATAAGAGGTTTTAGGCTATTACAAATGGTATTATGTTTTTGGCTTGGGTTTACATATGTTTGTTGATAGGATGTAGAAATACACACACACACACACACATATGTGGAGCCCTGGACTAAAAAATTTACAGATTTGAAAGGAAAAACAAAGAATACAGATCT
Organism: Manis javanica; assembly: GCF_040802235.1. Lineage (NCBI taxonomy): Eukaryota > Metazoa > Chordata > Mammalia > Pholidota > Manidae > Manis > Manis javanica. The sequence goes on along the minus strand of NC_133167.1, from coordinate 11,459,195 downwards.
TAAAGGAGGAAAAATAAAATGGCCTTTATTTGCCAAGGACAAAATAGCCTATATAGGAAACCATAAAGCATTTACATAAATACTCCTTGAATTAAAAAATGAGTAGAGCAAAGTTGCAGGATAAAGGACCGTATTGCTTCCCTGTATATAGGCATTGAACAAATGAATTTGAAATTTAAGAAAAACATCGTTTACAAGTACACCAAAAATTAAATATTTAGGTACAAACATATCAAAGTTTGCACATAATACATTTGCACAAAACTACAAAACACTGATGGAAGTAACAAAAAAATTACTGGAGAAATAGCCCATGTTCTTGTACTGGAACACTCAATATTGTTAAAATCTCAACTCTTGCCACCTTGATCTATAGAATAAATGCACAAAATCCTTGCAAGCTACTTTATAAAGATAAAAAAAATTGATTCTGAAATTTCTATGAAATTTGCCACCTTGATCTAGAGATCACCTTCTACGAAAATCTTGCCACCTTGATCTATAGAATAAATGCACAAAATCCTTGCAAGCTACTTTATAAAGATAAAAAATTGATTCTGAAATTTCTATGAAAAGGCAAAGGATCTGGAATAATAAACACAATATTGAAAAAGAAGGACGAAATGGAGGACTTACACTACTCAATTTCTAGACATACTATAAAACTATAATAATCAAGACAGAGTGGTATTAGTGAAACAATAGGCACTTCAATACAGTGCCTGTATTGGATCCCAGCAAATTGACTCAAACAAATATAGTCAAGTGATTTTTGACAAAGGTGCAAAAGAAATTCAATGGAGAAAGGAGAGTTTTTTTCATCTAATGGTGCTAGAACTATTGGAGGTTCATATGCAAAAAAAAGAAAAAGAAAAAGAACTTAGACACAGCTCTTGTAGAGCTTATAAAAAATTAACTGAAAATAAATCACGGGCATGAATATAAAAACTACAGCTTTTTAGAAGACAATGTAACAAGATGAATTCTTATAACATGCAATAATTTTAGCAATGAAATGAATAGAATTGGATTATAATCAATGTAAAAATAAATACATGAGTAACTAGTCTAGATTGATTAATCATATGAAGAAAATAAAGTCATGGGAAAGGATTAATAAATCTCCCATGTAAAATAATTCTAAATAAATTATGTAGATACTTTGCCCTCCAAGAGGGCCCCCCCTAGTTACTCCTCACTCCTTAAGTGTGGGCTTCACATAGTGACTTCTTCCCAAAATGTACTCCATGGAAATGGGATAAAAGAGTAACCTGACAAGGGAGAAATCTGACAAACTCGACCTCAGTCAAGAAATCAAGGTTAACCCAGAAGTGTTAAGTCAAGTTGTTAAGTCTTATCATGTGCCTTGATAAGACATGAAAATGGTACATTATCTTTGTGGTCTTATCCCCCAAAATTGTACCCTAGCCATGAAAACAACAGCAGACAAATCCCAATCAAGGGATATTCTACAAAATATCTGATCGATATCCCTCAGAATCATCAGGATCATTAAAGAAACATGGAAGTCCTATAATCACAATGAAGGAGGCATGCCTGTGGTGACTAAATGGAACGTGGTGTACTGGATGGAATTCTGTAACAGCAAAAGCACATATGATAAACACTAGGGAAATCGGAATTAAATATAGACTTTAGGGAACAATACTACGTCAATACTGGTTCATTATTTGTAGCCAAAGCCTAATAACAGAGAAAACTGAGGTGAGGCATGCAGGAAATCTATCTTTACAAGTTTTATGTAAATCTATTTTCTTAAATTTCTTTTTTTAACTGACATACTCTTCTAAAACCTTATATATATATGAGTCTAAACAAAGTGCTAATGTGTCTTGTGGGGAACTGGGATATTAATAGCAACATTGTGTTTACACAATAAATAAGAATCTCATCTTTTATCTTCGCATTGTGTATTTGTATTTTTTCCATTAACATGTGACTGAGCACTCCCTGTTCTTTCAACCAAATCACTTGCTTATGCAAACTTTGTTGTTACCTTCAATTGGTAGTTAATAGTAATGGAAAAGTAAACTGAAATGCCTGAGCCAATGAGTTCTGGGAAGAAAGGAGAGATAAATAGGAAAAAAAAAAAAAAGGAAATCGGTAAACGTTGAGATACCAATGTACAATCAATTTCCTAGATGATAGTCTATTTCCTAGGTAGTAGGAATATTTCCCAGTTGGTAAAATCTGGAAATAAAATCTACCACAGTTAAATTTTACTGTTTAATGGTATAAATATTATTAGAAAAAGGGTTTTTCAAGTACTGATATTATCAACCATGTTAGAGTAGCACACTGAAAGCTGTTCTCAGTATCCATGCTTGTGAGATCACCACATTCGTGAAACAGTTCTTAATCAAAACAACCCTGATTTGATATTTTAGAAAAAAAACTATTTTATGCTGTCAGTAAGCTAAGATTTGGATTCACTGCAACAAAGTACATTGTACATCGTAATTAGATCCAATTTCTAAACATAACGATATATTCATAAGTCAGAAGCAATATGGTAAAAGATTTTAAAGATGGTTATTGTACTCTTATCAATCTGGCTGTTTTAGTCTTAATGCAATGAAGTCCAAGGTCAGGAAAATGTAACTCTCAGTTTGAAACTAGTAAGACTGAGTAAGACATGGTTAATATTTACCGTCTGCAGGGAGAATTCCTCTCATGCAGTGGATCTATATCTATTGCTAAAGAGATGGGGAACGACCAAGTCCAATCTTCATGATGGAGTCATCGGGTAAAGTAAAATAAAACTTAATTGTCACAGCGCAGTTTGGAGTTAGGAGGTATGAATGTTTTATTAAAAAAATGAAAGTTTGGGGTGGTTCAACCTAATATATTCAAATTTTGAGAATGAGTGGAGGACAAAAGAGATACTTTGCTTTTTGATGACTATAGCAGTTATTTCCCTAGCAATATTCTTGGGTGGGGGGAAACTATACATTAGGATACCAGAAAAATCTATTGTTCTTCCAGAAAATTCCATCATTTTTGTAACTGGGTGTTTGTTTGGTGATAATATTTGGATCTATAATTTGGCCACCTCAGTGAATTTGCCCATCAAAAATGGGTTTCGGAAGCTACATTTACATTTTACTTCCAAAATCCAGATAACCTCTGGATTTTAAACCAGATGTGACTGCTCTATTAAAATGCTAATTTGGAATCCTGGATTCCAAAGTCTCTTGAGAATTTCGCCACATGCATCAATGTTTCTGAAAGCTAATCGATTATATAGGTATTGAGAAGCATCATTTTCAAGGAAGTGTGTTTGGCATGAAAAATTTTTTAAAGTGTAGACTTATAAAACCTAAAATGTCCATAATCCAAAGAGGGATGTGAATACATACACAAGTAAGTGTAACACAAGTTCAAGGTTACAGGAGTCTGTCTAGAAGAGGAAGTGATTCATTCTGAAAACAGGGAGACAATTTCCTAGAAGAAATGAGAGTTGGGCTGTGTTTTAAATAAAGACTTAACCTAAACAACTGGTAATGGAATTGATTCACCTGGAGAATGTGCACAGCAGGATCACGTAACAAGAAAGTACGTGGTATGTTTGGCGGGAAGAGCATATTTTTGGTGTGATGATGTCTTAAGAACTATGACCAGAAGATAGAAACAAAAACATTGAGTTTTAAATCGAGGAAGAAGAGTCTTAAATACCTTGTTTACTATTTTTGTAGATCTATTGATCTATTTTCTGTTTGCACACAAATCCCATGAATAACTTTCTCCCTTTGGTGTTCTCTCTTATTTCTGACTGAAAAGACTATACTGGAAGGAGGGGAAGGATTAGAGCTTGTAATTGAAAAATTCCTAGTGTACCCTGTCAATACTCCGTGAACAAAGTCCACCAGGAGCACATCTGTAGCCCAAGTTGGGTTTATTCCTTGTGATGCAGCAATGGGAACACATCCGGGAGGCCACTTGGGAGTCACTATACAAGGGGATTCAGGGGGGATGCTTTATGGGATTTGGACTTCTGGTCAGTGAATTTAATGAGGAGTTAGGATGGCCAGAGTCAGTTGTGAGCTGAGTACTGTCAAGGAGCAGGGGCTAGTTTGTGACTGGGCATCTCCATAAACATACCACTGAAGTTGGAAGACTTTAGTGGGGCTAGAGTTGCCATGGAAATGAAGCAGTAATCACTCACATTGGGCAGAAGAGGGGAATGTTCCATCATGTTTGTACCCTGGTGTGGCCTTGCCTGTGTCCTCGTGTGGGCACTGTTTGTGCTCGGATGGGAATATTGCAGTCGGCTTGTCAGCAAACCTTGTCTTACTCTCGCTGATCATCAGGTGGCCTGATTTTCACTCTTCAGTTCATTGCATTTCCAGCCACCAACATTCTTCATTCTTGGTTGAGTATCGACTGAGGGCACACTAAAGTTTATTGGTGGTGGTGGCATTATTTTATAACAAGAAAATGGTATATTTAGACCATCTAAAAACAATAACTACGGTTACCTTGTAGAAGATATGTTGGAAAGAGGATGCTCTACAGGCAGAGAGACTAGATAGGAGGTTATTTCAAGAATGAAGGTTAAAAATTATGGGGATCTTGGTTTAGACAGTGGGATTAGAGAAATATTTTTTAAAAGAATCAAGAGATACTTCTGCAGTAGAAACTATGACTCACCGGCCAATTATTGATGTGAGCATCTAGGAATGTGTCAGAGAAGTTTTCAGTAAGCATATTGAATATACATATACAATTAAGAACTATTTCAAAATACTCATGATGTTACATGCTTTTATTTATGCATTGTGGTTATTATATGATGATTAGAAGATGAATAAATTGTAGTCTTTGCCCTTGTGCATTTCACTGTCAAGAGAGATGTGCAGATATTTAAAACACACAATGAAAGTAAGTGAATTTTACAAACCTATAGCTACTGGGGAGTTAGGGACCTTTCCCAAGGAGGTAACCTAGAATTTGGGACTTGAAGTATAAAAGAGAAGAGGTCAGAGCATGAGATAGTATATCATGAAGTAGAAATTGAATAACTAACACTATCAAGATAGAAATATGAGGAGCTAATCATAAGGGACCAGGAATGCTAGCGTAGAGTGGATGGGTGTAGCTGGGGGCTTTGAAAGCTTGGAAATGGGCTAGGGTGTGAGTCCACACTGAGAAAATGTAACTGTAAAGTATAAAAAAGTGGGAGTCATAAACAAGGTCAATGCAATAAGCAATTTTTGCAATAAGCAAAAGTGGCTCATCATACACATTAATTTGGGTTTTTAATATTATCAATAATTAGATCCAAATTGGCCATGGGACAAAACCTACACCAGCCAACTCATTTATAGTCTGCTTTATGCAGAGCCACATCTCTCTTCTCTCTGAAATGTTTATAGAGACCACTGAAACAGATTACACCGTATCAGTTAAAACCCAGTTCCAGTGCTAACAACTTTTGTTGCCAGGATTGTGTTTTTTCCCCTCGTAGAATGGCATGGATTTCCTCCCAGGCTTGCTGGTTTCTGCATCACGGTAGCCAAGGGGCTGTGAGCATTGCTCTTCAAAGCCACAATCTCTACTACAGTCTCAGGGCACCAGAAGCCGACAGTTGAAACAAACCCAGGCAAGTACACTTTGTGGATGTGTATCAGGTCATCCCTGTCATCACATTCTCTGCTCCTCCCATTTGGATTATCTGAAAAGCTTCTTGTCAGATTCACAATGAATAGGCAGATGATAAATAAACTCTCTCTGTCTTAGCGTGCTGCATGGAGAGCTGCAGGAAAACTCCCCCATGGTATTTTAAAATCCCAAGTAAAAGGCTAACAAGTCACAAAGACTGGGTAGTACTCACTGCCCCAGAATGATGACAGATAAGGACATGTTCATGATCAAATCCAGATGGGGCGCTCTGCTGGAAAAAATGACACTGGCACCTGACGTTCACTTGGAAAGTTCATAATGTTCAGAATATTTCAACCAACACAACTCAAGCAGACTGCCATGGTTTCACTCTGTGGTGAAGCCATTCTGGAGGCTGAGGGTAGTCAGTTTCAGTAGCTCGTTCTGTGGCATTTTAAACATCTTGGGAATCAGGAATTAACTGTGTAGTCTTGACACATACCACCCCTTTCAGTCCTGGAACTCTTCTTGAGCCCTTGCTCTAACCACACCCTGTGTCTTCCTTGAGCTCCTCAAATTTTCCAGGCAGATTGTTGATTCAGGAATTTGCCTTGTTTCCTTCTCTAATGGAATGGCTCTCCCCATGTAAACTAATGTAATCCTTCACCTGCTTCAGATCTTTGCTCAAATGTTACTTTCCCAGCCAGGCTTTTCTTGAACACATTAAAAACTACAAGATATCTCCTAGCCATTACTACTCTTGGAAATCTTCTCATAATGCTGATTGCAATCTGACGTGTGTATCCGAGTGCCTATTCCCTCCTCCCAACCCCAACTAGAGTGTCAGCATCATGGGTTTAATAGCTGATACGTATTATATTGGTGGAATAAATGAATGAATGGTAGGTAATTCACATGTAAGAATGTGCATAATGGTTGAAACATAAAATCTTAAGAAAATATAGGTTTGGCAGATGTATGTCAGTTTAACTCAGGAAATCACTGTGTCTATATTTTCCTCAATGGGAAAGAGATTCTGGAGATTATTCCCTCTGCCAAAATGAATAGATTGACTTTCAAGACTGGTAGGTTTGCCCTTCATTTCCCTTCTTAGAGTGACCAACTCATCCTGGGTTGGCAGGAACTTTCCTGGTGTCAGCACTGAAAGCACTTCTAACCTAGTGTCCTACAAACTCCATCAGTTCTAGGCAAACTGCCATGGTTGGTCACCAGACATTCAGCCCAGCAGAAAGCCTGTCAGTGCTGAGAGGTAATCTTGTCACTATAAACTATATTAACATACTAACTGTATTAACAAAAGATTATGTTAACTATATGAACAAAATTGTGTAAGGTAATTGCTTCTTTCCTAATTTTATCTGCTGCCACATCTCACTTAGGGCCTTAACTAGCCTTCTAACTATTCTAAGCAGAGCCATCCTGAACGTCCTCAGTTCTTCTCAACTGACTAGCATAAAACTATATCCAATCATACTACTTCCCAGCTTATAACTCTTCAATGATCTCCTACTGCTCTTAGAGTGATAATAGAACTGAATATGCATTGCATGATACAGTTCCTAACCCCTTCATCATTCTTATCCTGTACCAATCTTTCCACTCCAGCTAAGCAGGGCTCTCTCAGGCCCTAATCTTTATCATGCTCCATTCCACCACAGGGCCTTAGAACATGCAGGGCATAATATGTATCTGTATGCCTATTCCCTAATAGAAAAGTGTATGGCACATTTTTTTCCCTCTGCTTTGCCTCATCCCTCCTTTTTGTCTTTCAGACCTATTTCAAATATCCCTGACTCAGAGAAATATGGCAGATTTACTTGACTTGATCGGGTCATCCAAGTATAAAACCATGTACTTTTCTTCTTTACTGGTAGCTATTGTCACATCACAATTTATCTATTTGTGTGTGATTATTTGACTAATATCTATTTCCTCTACTAGTTTTCAAGCTCTATTATTGAATCTACCCGTTTTTATCCATTGCCTCCTTTGACACATAGTAGGTTCTTAAAAATATTCTTGAATAAATAAATTAATCAAGAAAGCAAGAACATCAAAGAAATTTGAACAAAATGCAAAGCCCCATAACCATGTAAAACATAAAATATCTCTGAACATAAGTAAATAGTCTCAGATATTTAGCAGCTAGCATATTGGTAAAAGTTAACATAATCTCAACAATAAAATTGATATGGGCTTTATGGTGGTGGATAGTGAATACGTCAAGAATGAGAATTATCTATGATTAACAAAATTGTATAAAGGAAAATTTGCTACTAGAATGTATAAGCTAAGACGAATAGCAGCTAGACAATGAACGGAAAGATACAGAGACAGAGAGGTAGAGAGACTTGGATTTTCTGGATAACAGATTACAGATGATTTTCTTAGCTACATATCATTAACAAATTTCACCAGTGAGAGTAATTTAAAATTACAACACACCCCTTGATGTAACCCCTGCCCCTGAGTGTGAGTGGGATCTGTAACTTGCTTCTGTCCCATAACATAGCAAAAGTGAAGAGACTGCAGATTTACTTAAGGTCCCCAGTCGCTGGATTTTAGCTGATCAGTGACAATGTGTTTTTACATAGATTCATACGCCATGAACCACAACTAATCCAAAGTCTATGAGAACAAGGGAGACTATAAGATAAGGGTGCCTTGGTGGTTGCTTGAACATCTGGCAGGAAAGCACCAATAATTATGGATTTCAAGGTAATTTACTTATTGAAATAGTCTTTGGCATTACATACAAAACACGTAAAAAGAAACTGATTGCTTAGTAAGGGTAGCTATATCTCAACTACAGAAGTAATTTAGTTTTGATTTCTTTTTAGTCTGGTATTCAGAAAGACATTCATATGTAAATCAAATTTAACTATAAAAAAATAAGCATGGTAAATATTATAGAAAAATAAGGATCATTACTTTTATGGGGAAACATACAATGTTCTCTTGTTGCAAAAAGACATGCTAAAAATAAGATACATCGTTCTCTTTCAATTTGTTTCTCTTCCTTCCTTTCTTCATTGCTTTCTTTCTTCCTTTCAACCCACAAACATTTATTGAGCCTCTACTGTGTATAGCAGGGCATTGGGGAGATAGTAAACAAACCAGACATAACCTCTGCCCTCATGTAGCATATGCTCTTTCAGAAAGACAGACATTTGAAAACAACAAATGTATAATATAAGTTGGAAATAAATAATATGGACTTCAACAGTTAAGGGGTCTGGGATGATCAGTTTGCTATTTTTTGATACAGCATTACTGGTTGGAGCATTCTGTGGATGGGGATGAAGGATATTTTTCATTTTGTTTTGTCTTATGAGTATCCTGAGCACAAGACAAGTGAGGTCCCTCTCTGAGCTACACCAGGGATGGTGATTTCTCTCTGCTCAGTCTTCCAGCCTCTCTCATTTGCACCTATGATTAAGACAAGGAGGCTTGAACTTGGGGAGAACCAAAAGCCATGAAATGCCACCTCAGCTCCAAGAGTCCCTCCACGACCAGATGTGCCGGAGCCCTGGTGACAGGGAACAGGAGCAGAGGGCAAGTGGAGGGCTCTGTGGAGGACTCGGGGAGAAAAAGGTAAAGGGATCGCAAAGGCTAAGTGTTCACGCTTCGCACTGGATCCTACTAGTGACAGTAGTCTTTCCAACCTCTGAAAATTATCGCACGTTGCTGGACTTGAGGAACATAAAGGCTTAAAGTGGTACATGTGTGAATTCATGTCAATGGCATCTAACTCATTTCCAGGTTCCAGTACTGACCATACTTTGAAAACTTGATCAGCATGGAAAGAACACTGGGTTTTAACTATTATGTAGTTTAATTTCTTGTTCTATCATGTATATACCCAGTGATTGAGGACAAGTCACGTAAGCCTCTCATTTTGATTTCATATTACTCAGAATTTAAGCATTCATAGCTGTGGGCCTTTTAGGAGTCTAGGCAAATGCTTTTGGTGACTGGACATTTTTTATATTCTTTCCTGTCTTTCTGTGCCTTTTATATCTTATTTCTTTCATTACTATTTTTACTCTTTGGCCAGTTTGTTTAGCTGTATTTCTTTTTTTATTGTTGTTGACAATAGTCTGCATTATTAATTGCTCATCCCAAGTAGGGTAATTACTACCTTGCAGCACAAAACAATATTACAGAACTATTTACTATTCTCTGTGCTTTACTTTCATCCTGTGATCTTGTATTTGGACTGGTTGTATTTATCACACATAAAAACTATTTTGCTTTATGATTGAATTTGTGTGTCTTTAACTTTTAATGTGAAGTTTAAACAAAAATATAGTATTTTAAAACCACTGATATATTTAGTCCTATGTTTTTTCATCTCATTCAGTTGTTCTTACTTACAGAGTTTTCCTTTTTCATACGTATGCATCACTCAAATTCTAACTTTCCCTTTACTCTCGTGTTGCTCAAGCTTAGTTAATCTTTTTATCTTTATGTAGTGAAGATAGTATGATTTTTTTCTATGATGTATATTGAGTGTTTACAGAAGTCTTCTTCCATACTAAAAATAAAACAAACAATATGCTTAGATGTTCTTTAATTCCCCCCAAATTGAAGTATAATGTTAGACATTTTAAACTTTAATCTTTAAAGATGAGTGAAGTATATTATGAACTTGGTTACTTTTTTAAGACATCAGGCATGGCAATCTTTGATTTAAACATCAAGATGAATATGACAAAACAAATTCTAATTAAAAATGCAATACTTTTTTCTCTAGCTCCTTACATATTGTCTCCTTTACAGAACACAACTATAGTATTTTCCCCAATATATTATTATAATGTTTTGTTGTCCCGGAAATTATCGTATGAGATGTCCATCTTTTTCCCCTTAAAAGTTGCCTTATTTTTCATGCAGTTCCTTAAGAATTTGCTTTGTTCTTCATTTGCATCTCAGACCTGTCTTTTTAATTTGTATGACCTTTCAGTAATTGCTAAAAGGCAATATGAGACAAGCATTAAAGAGATGATGAATTAGGTATAGGCTATTGTGGATACGTTCTTTTCCTTTTAACAGCTCAAAGGCATGAAGACAATTTCCTGAGGTGAAAGAAATGGGTCCATGCAAAACTGGGCTTCTGCTCATCATTTGGTGTCACAGCTGGAAATGAAGTGTGACAGGCGGCCGTTAATTCTGGCAACTTGTCATGTACCAGCTGGTTTGTCACAACTCAAAGAGCCCACAGGCAAATTCTGGGCTGAAGCAATTAAACGGTAAAGAAATAACATCACATAAAAATAACACCAAACACTAAAAGACCCTCAAGTTTCAGCAATCAATAAATAAGGTGGGTCCCCATGGGGAAATGTCCATCAAAGGAGAAATGAAGACATATTTATCTTTAGTATCTTCAAAGAACAAAATCAAATACCATAATTCTTCATGACAACCTCTAGATTTAGGCTGACAAATCTATTGTTCTTTTAAAATTCCAGTCGGATTGCCACAGTACAGTAAGATGATTTCAAGGATATTCCTTAAAAAAGATTCCCCCCAAAAATGCCTAAATAGTCATAGTCACAATGTGTAATCTCTACTCCTTAAGAATTTTATGGTTAGCCCATCAAAACTCTGGGCAGAACTTCAAGACATCACAGTTCGAATGGAATTCACACTCTAATACAATTTGTACCACTTCAGAGAATATGGTGACTTTAGTCTAGTTCTTCAGTTCTTCCCCTTGAGGATTTTAAACTAATGGACACAGCATCATTTGGTGGCATGTTTACCTCTAGTTAATTCCCAATTTACCTGGTTTTGAAGGAAATATATTCTCACCCCCTGTTGGTAAAAGTAAGGTGTACAGGATGGCTATCACACATGGAGGAAATTTCCCACCTGCATGGGGTTCAGGGGCTTCTAGGACTACCCTGGGCTCTGTGATTGAATCAGACAGTCCTGGGAACCCTGTCACCCTTGCTGACTCACCTCCACATCCTCAGCGCTGTCAGCATTGACATCTGCCATGACTGTTGGAATGGTAGCCCTAGAACAGAGCAGGTCGGGCTAGATTCCTTCTTTAGAGATACTAGAAGCCGGAACAGGGTGGGTGTGTTCCACAGAGAAGGAAAAAGTAGCATTAGTCTAAGACACAGTGAATGCTCAGGCTCTGAAGTGAGAGGGATGAGGGGCAAATCCTCTACTCTTCTACTGCTACCTCTGTGGTGTAAGCAAGTTATTTAAACCCTTTCACTGAATCTATGCTTGTCCCTAAAATAAGGAGACTTTATCTCGTCTTAGGGTCACTATGAGGATAAAGTCACGTGATCTTTATAAGATTATCAGTAGAATTTGTAATACCTTACTAAAGTAAACATTCCTTATTATTTTGGCTATTTCTGTTTTTGCTCGAATTCTTGTTACCATTGTCATTTTAAATTTATGGCTTCAAACCTCACAAAATGTGCCTCAGTTTGTATTTCCTCCAGGAAGTATTTTCTGACCTTCTTCCCTTACCATGGAGGACCTATTCCATCCTAAAGCCCATCCATATGTACCTATGCTGGCTTTATTTTCTGAGACAGTACCAACTTGCTGAGTACAGAGATTGCGTTTCATCTATCCATTTGCACCTACCATATTTAGCATGGTGCTTTACATGTATTAAGAGCTAAGTATTGTTTGTGAAATTGAATTGCTACCAGGTTTGAAACAGCTTTACTGTTTCCTCATGTTGTTGCAAAAACCACTACTTGTAATTTGAAGTCTTTCATTACCACTTTGTAACATTGTTTATGGACCTATAAACAGGTCATTATGACTTAAATTCTTTTTTTAAGTCAGGATGACCAAGCTCCCCCACTAAGTAATCTCAGAATCCCTAAATCTAGTTTTCCCTAAAAAAATAACAAAACTTTATTTTTCAAGTTGCAAATTGTTTTATTATGAAGTTGAAAGTAAGTTTTTGGTAAAACATGCTTAGAGCGACATCACAGGGCAGTTTTTTCAGCATCCTATGAGCAAAGAAAAACATGTTATTTTATTGGGCTAATCCCCAGTCACTGTGAAATCTGGTAGAATGATGAGGGTTCTAGGAGTATTGTTTGTTTCTTATTTCATGATTTTATGTTTTCAAGGATTCAGAGGCTTTTTCTCTGACTTCTTGAAGAATAAAGCTACTCTAAAGATTCATGGATGACCCATACGGATTGCTCTTGATTCCCAACTTAGAGTGAAAACTGGTTAATAATTCTTTATACCTATCATGTGTTCTCAGGTTTCCAGAATTAGGTCAAACAGAAAAAATGAATTTCGTGGAAATGAAGGACCCAAGTAGATCACTCCTGAGGGACCTATAGCAAAAATGACAATGATGAAAATTCCAGAAAGAGTTTTGAGCATTTGCTGGTTGAAACCACCAAAATGGGAAGCTAGAGCACGACCCAAATACCGCAGAGATGGTGCTGACAGATGACAGTCTGTGAGCCCCATGGGACCCTGCAAAGGGAAGACCCAGCGCCTGTATGGGCTGGGTTCTGGAATCTTCCAAAACAATGCTTTAAAGACAGTTGAAATTATACCAGCATACTTTATTTTGTGCATCCTATAGGGGTGATTTTAGAGTATTTAGGTCATAAAATAATGTTGCAGTGCCAGGAAAATAGAGCAGTTCTGGTCACCAGCATTGAGAGAAGAGCTCAAAGTCCAATCCCAATTAGATATAAATATTAATGCTTTTGTATTAGAGCCTTAATTATGGCCTACAGTGGAAGCCCAGAATGTTGTGCCTGGATACCATCTAATCTAATTGTTTCCTTTGAAGAGTTTTTTTTTTAGCATAACAGGAAGCATAGATTCATAGGAAGTTGTTTAAAATATTTATTACATATTTCCAGTTGCAAATATTGAAAGCTCAAAACAAATTAGTTATAACAGCAAAATCATCTCAATAACTGGAAAGCCCAGGAGAGGGCTTTCTTCATGAACAGCTTCATTCAGGAGCTCAAACATTGTCACAAGGACACTGGGTTCTCTAACTTCATCGTATTGGGCTTCCCTCTCAAGCTCTGAATGTGAAGATGACAGTAGCAACTTCTACTTTGTATCCTTTGAGGTTTAAGTCTAGCAGGAAATGAACTTTCCGTCCACATCACCATCCACCTGCGGCTGCCACAGAAGCATGGCACAGTGCTTTCATTAGACCTGCTTCAAACGAGTGACTTAGATGTGACATGGAGGTATTTTGTTCTTTAAGAGAGAGGTTGGACCCAGAGTCTATGGGCTAAAGCATAGAGGGGAAGGGGCCCCACCACAAGAGAAGTGAGATATTGCAGGAGAAAGCAGAGACCAACTGAGGGAGCCAGCAGGTGTGAAGCCAAGAATTAATCCAGGCAACTGTCAGGACCCTTCACTGACATCCCATATGAAATACATGTATGATCATGTGTGTGACAGGTTATATTTCTTATTCATCCATATATAGCAGAACTATACTGAGATGAAACCTTGTACTCACCTTGCGAGCAGAACCGACAAGCAACACTTCCGAGTAGAAGCTTCAAGAGCCGCACATTCACCTGCCTTCTGCCGTCACAAGCAGTGGCGCTCCAGTGAGAAAGCTTCTCCCTTTGTCTCCTTCCCTGAAACGAAGACCAACTGGAGCCAAAAGGACATAGAATGTGAACGAGAAGTAGATTTGTCTTGTAATATCCTGAGGTTTTAGGATTGTTTGTTATCATAATACCACTTAACTTAGCCTGACTGACAGAACCTCCTAAAAAGAATCACCGATTTTGCTTCTCTATTGGCACTTGCAAACCAAGAATCTTTTTCCTGTTCTTTTTTCTACTTTTATCACTCCCTGGCAAAACTGGGAAAGTCATTTGAATTTTATGTAATTTATTTTAGTTTTGTAGAAATCAACTGATTGAAATTTTCTCTATGTCTAATCTGAAATAGTCCACATACTAGTGGTGTGGCCTTGAACAATCTTTATCTCATTAGACCTTACGTTCTTTAACTGGGAAATGCTGTGTTTGGTCAATGGATGACATCTAAAGGCACCTCTGTCAATGCCTACCTGTGGTCCCATGCATTCATACTCTTCAATCCTTCATTGCACTTAGTGTGACTTGTAATTGCACATCTTTCTGTTGTAGCTTTGTAAAGTCTCTATCTCTCCGCACTAGACTAGAAGTTCCATGGAGACAGGGCATATCTGCTCTTTCACTACTGTATGACCAACGCCAAGCAGAGGTGCCGCCTATGTGGTAGGATGACTAATGTTATTTGTTTTCTCACAAGTGTTATATGTGCCTTTTGGCTTGAATAAGACATTACCTAGATCAACAGCTTTGATCAGGCATTATCTTGCATTTGTCCATGCCAAATGCCATAAATGTTTTACATCCAAACTTAATACATAACATGCATTTGAGAAGTATGTATTTTCATTAAATCAGAAATATATATCTTCTTTGGTGCTGAACAGCTTCATTCATTTGCATAAAAACTATACAAATCATTTTAACAAAGCATTGCAAATTCAAGGACACTGTTAAACTCACAGCTCTGGCATGCTTGAAATTAAAGCATGTGAGGATTTATGAGTTCATATTCAGTGACTGCTGCACAGACTGCTGGAATTTTTTATCTCAATATTGATTTGAAGCAAAATACTACTGATGATTGAATTTTTAAGCAGTTCCCCCTTTTGCCTCTAGATGTCTCACCAGGAATTACCATCGTAGAAGATACTCCGATGAAACACTCCACCACAGGCTTGGTTGAAATGTCATCTTGGGAACTAAAACAGTAAACCATGTGAATTAAGTACAGTTGGATCAAAACATTCCAGCAGTATTTTTTTTTAACTTTCTGGAAAAATGCAAATAACAGATGGTGGGAGAATAGGCAGATTTATGAGCAAAATGACTTTGTATTAGTCATCCTGATGAGACACATCCCAAGGAGGCCCTGCCTTTTTGGATGTAATGAACAGTTTCCAGGTGTAACCCTTGATGTTGGGAAAGTGATATTCAAGACAAGCATCATCAGACTATCTTAACAGCTTTTTTTCTACTTCAAAAATAGTTCATACCACTTACATCCCAGGAGGCCAGGTGTGGAATTCAACGTATGAATATATGTATTTAGGAAATGACTTACAGAAAATAATGATGATTGTAGCCTATGAAAACTGATTTTACAAGTTAAACCAGAAGCAAAAAATAACAGTTTTACTTCTTCAGAGGGTAAGAAACATTTTAGCAAACAGGAGTTTATTAGGATTCTTGAACATAAGTAATGAGAAATATTTCTCTTGCAAATTTTCTTATTAGTAAAAATGTTTCCCAGTACCATATGTCATATAGATTAATATGTACTACATATGCAAATCCTAGGATAATATTTAGTGTATAAGGGAAATGTGAAAAAGACAGATAACCCAAAATGGTTTAAAAATAATACTGCATTTCAGATGATATTCAAATGACTTCAAAATGCAATAGAGCATCGTCACGTGATATACTCAGTATACGTTGATACACTGAGCTTCTACCACAAGGAACTAGATTTCCCTAACATGAGAGAGGGATGCCTCTGTCCCTGAAACAGGCTGGTAAAAGCGGACAATCAGTATTGATCCACTGGAAAAAAAATGAATTTATAAAAGCACCATCTAATTATTTTCTTGCCTATTTGCTAAAGAAACATTTCTTTCTTGGTAGATTTTCATGGGGCTGGGCTGAAATTCCTGTCTTAAATGTCTTTTGTTTTATTTTGCACTTGTGGATCTGAAGAAAAATTTAGAATGACTTGCTGATCAGTTTGATTCTGGTTGAAATCAGACACCAGTACCACGAGTAAAATGTACAGCTCTCAAAATGTTTGGGGTGACCGCTCACTTTGGCAGAGCCAAAGACGCACCATCTCATCACCATCATCGCCATCCCAATGTGCCTCATACTCCATCGGCATCTGTTTCATTTTGACCAATTCATTTTGTTCCCCCAGTTGAGTCAGGTCATTTTGGATCACATAACTCACACGTACAAATATGTCACTTCTATAGGTTAAAGTATTTTCAAAGAATCAGCACTACCTAGTTATCTATTAACTGTTGGGTCTGACCTGTGAGGCTCTCCCCAGACTGGTTCCACCCTCCTTATTCAGCCTTTTCTTCTTCTAATAAATATGAAACAATTTAAGATTCCTTCCCACATTTATCTGGGGTGGTAAATTGTTGATCAGTTTATCCATTGCCTGCTTCATGAAGCCTATTCAGGCTCATTCAGGTAGATGTGATCAAATCTGTCCCTACTTATGGAAACTGAAGAATCATTATTTGCTCACCTCTCTCAGGCTGTTGGTGACCTTGGAAGTTCTGCAGGTGAAGTTTGAAACTAACACCTGTAAATTGAGGACAAAGAGAGTCCGGGGAAAGATACAGGTCACTGTAGACAGATAGGTGGCACATTAATAAGCAAGAGAATTTACACACGAGTATGCTTGTCTTGGGCAGCCACATGACAAGTAACTCTCTGAACTTGCTCCGAGAATCTTAAAAGTTTCTATAGAGACCTAAACTGGGTTCCATCCTGTATTTGGTTCAAGTGGTCTCAACAACACCTTACTCTCTCAAGGTTGCATCCTTGAAACAGCTGCTAATCTGAGACTACTAGGTGAGTTAGTTGTACATCCCAAGCACAGGGGAGGAGGTAAGGAGCCTTTGCTTGCCCATGTCCACCTCTCTGGCCAACCAGAGGTCACATACTCTTGATAATCTCTTCCAACACAGCCTCTGTCCATATTTTAAGCTCACTGAGGTCAGCAAATGTAACTTATTCCTAAGAAAACTGCTTGGCCTTAAACAAAAGTTGGTTGGAGTAATTTGAATTCTACTTGTCAATTTACCAGTTAAAGGAATTGATAGAATCAACATACCCATGGGAAAAAGGGTGGTATGCATTTTATAAGTTGCTAATGGGAAGTTAGATACCAGTAAGAAGAGGGAAAGAGAGAAGCTGAGAGAGAATTAGAGAGATATAAAGGAGAAAGAGAAACAGGGAGAAGAGGAGAAATAGAATGAGCAGCAAGAAAGGTAAGCCTTTCTCTTACCCCTCAATGGCATTGTCTCTGGGATCTTCTGTCTTCGCTCCACCTCATCTTGAAACCCCCTGCTTATCTGACAGCAGTTCACTGAGAATCAATCAGCCATTAAAGTTTTGGGGAATCCAGCTAGGTGTTAGCCAAAGGTCAGCCAGCCAGTGCCATACAGGTTCTGAGAAGTGAGGAGGTCAAGCCAGCACCCTGGTCCCTGTCCCTCGCCTTGCACAGATGATGTCCTGGTAGCTTCAAAGGTACTTTTTACTTATGTGGTACCTACTTTTCAGAGCCTATTCTGACAGCTCCCTCAGTGGAGGATCAGGGATTCCCTAGGAGATCACGTTTCAAAATCCAGGGGCTTACATTTACCTGTAAAACTGAGAAGTATTTAAATTTTGAATCAGTTACAGATGATTCACACTGATTAACTTGGAATCAATTCTCAAATTCTAAAAGATGACTGTTAGGCTGAAGTTCTCACAGAATATCCACGTGTAAGATTCTATTATTCTATTCTGGAAATTAAGGTAGCAGTATTAAATTGAATCCCCTAATTATAATAGCTCAATTAAAGTTTTCTCCATCACTAATGTAATAATTATAGATGCACACCTTTATATCTTAGATATAATTTAATTTTAAAAGAAACATTATAGCATTTAAAGTAGCTACTAGACTTCAAATTTTTAGATTCTCATTTTCCATTATATCAGAAAAGGAAATAAGCTTTGATTTCTTTACAAATTCAATAATTAAAAATTTATTGAAAATCTACCGTGAGCCAACTATGAACATAAAAGAACTAGGTAGCCTTTCTGGTTTATTAATGTTTCTTAATCAGCACACACATATACATACTTTTATACATAATCTGAGTTAGATCAAGCTGCCTGTTCTAACAGGGGTGATGTACTTGGCCAGTAACTCCTTGCAGTTCAACATACCATATGTTAAATATATATCAAATATTTTGGTACGACTTGGCAAGTCCCACACAACTGGCAAACCCTTCATAAGAAAGGACACAATGTCATGTTGGCATGAAAATAGAATCTGGGCTGAGAAGTGGAGAGAAAAATAAAAGTTCTCTTAAGGTCAAAGGTAACACCTGAGCAGTGCTGGGGCTACCTGCTTCAAAGGATACAGTGTCCTGTGTTTATAGATAAAATGTGGTTTCTATGTGGGGGAGGGTGGTCAGAGGAACAAATACCCCTGACATCCAAACAAAATACTCCCAAATAAAATGGATGATGTAGCCCATAGTAAAAAGGGAGTTAACTATTCATGGGAAAAAATGCATGACCTCACTCGTTCAGAATACATAGTGATTCATCAGCGTTTTCCAGCTTTCTTGCCTGCTTGCTTTGACTCTCACAGCTCGGCCTCTTTCTCTTTTGTCCCCAAGGTTAGGTCACTTAATTAAAGGGTGCTACAGGTTTTGGAAAGGAAGATAAATTTGAAGGAAGGAGGTTCAAAAGTAAGGTTTGTAGAAGTATTTCTTGGCAGTAACTTAGAGGCACCTTTTTGCTGATGACC
The DNA here is from genome assembly GCF_040802235.1 of Manis javanica. Classification (NCBI taxonomy): domain Eukaryota; kingdom Metazoa; phylum Chordata; class Mammalia; order Pholidota; family Manidae; genus Manis; species Manis javanica. Next base: position 11,439,929 of record NC_133167.1, on the reverse strand, counting down.
CACTTTCCTTAAGAGCTAAATGTAACACTTTTCTTTTCTTTCTTTCTTTCTTTTTTTTTTGGAAAAGTTGTGTATTGACTTAGTTGAAAAGGAAGCCTCTGTGATCATTAAGTTAAACGCAATGGGAATAAAATATGGACACATACTTATAAGCAGGAGGAATCAGCTAAAAATATCATTGCAAGAAGGCTAAGAAGGCTAAGTTATAATTTTAAATTGTGACACTTGCAAAAACCTTGAAGTGCTATCAGTCCATCTCATCTTATGAAAGAGCACCATAGTTTAATCCAGTAACTGTGAAACCACTGCCTTGAAATTGCAACCAAATTGTTTGTGCAGTGTTATGTATCTAAGGAAACAAATGTGGACTTCTAGAATTACATTATTAGTTTCTTTTGAGCCATGTACACTTCAAAGATTTTTCAGAAACTAGTAATACTATGTTACACGGGGGCCAATTACTCGGTGGGTGGAAGCTCCAGGCTCCGTTGGACCTCCAACTCTCATCTAAGTCTCTCCTGGTTATTTCATGATTTTTGGCTTTTGCAGTGTCGGGGAAAGAAAAAGAGCAAATCTGTGTCTGGTTCCATCTACCAGACATCTACAACTTTACACAGTGGATGACAAGGAGGAAAAGAAGGTTTTTGAACTCTCTGTTGCTTTCAACTGTACCTACTAGTGATTCCAGCATAAACAGACTCCTGGGGCCTGTTACAGTGCAGATTCTCCGGCCACATCTCCTTGAGATCCCGCAGCGGCGGGCCCGATCCAAGGACTTCGCTTTGATAACCACAGAAACGTGTGTTCCTGGGTTGGAAGCCTGCTCACTTGAAATCAAATCTAGCCCATGGATTTTCATCTATGTTAACTGAAAAGTTTCTAGAATAATCATTTAACTGCTGCTTCAAAAGCCAATGATTCAGTTCCATAAAACATCAGGTACAGCCCTGGCCCTCAAAAGTGCAGGTAATTTCTTTCAAAGCTCATTAACAAGTAGTGACCTGAAGAGGGTGGTTAGGAATAGCTTTAAATTACATAATATTTTCTCCTTATTCAACTTGCGTGATGGCCCCAATGTAGATGAAACCCTGATATGAGCAGCCCCAAACCCTGCTCTGAGGCCAGGGTAAGTGACAGATCTGAGCGATTTTCCTCATGCTATGCCCTCACGCCTTTGGAATAATAGGGTTGGGGGTGGGGAAGGCTGGAGCAGGATTCTCCGCAACGCTTCTCTTTCAGAGGTGTCTATGCATGCCTGCGCGGTCTGTGAGTCTCAGTGACCTGTGCCCGCCCACATTTCTGCTAGGCTCCTGGTCTTGGTGCTGCTGGCTAGGCAGGTAGCGCATTTGGTTTTCACTCTGACTGCTTTCTTTTCTGCTTATTTACATTTCTATCATTCTGTACCCTGATGATGAACCCCATCTAATTCAGACTGACCACTTGTACCCTATACTGTCAGCACTATGTTCATTTATACAAGTTGGTTAAGTGTAAATACTCTTAGGTTTTTCCGCAGATGGTTTGGCCAGCCAAATTGTATGTTATCTCCAGGAATCTGCTCTTTTCCTTGGCAACGGCAAGCCCAGGACCACTCCAGTAAGGTTGTCAGGGTCCCCAATCAATTCACCATTTAGGAGTTAATCACAATGATGCTTAATTTTTGTAATAAACATGATTTGAGGTAATTTATGTAAATATAATTCTTGTGTGAAAGATACAGGTTGGTGGCTTTTTAAACATTTTTATTTTGTAATAATTGTACATGCACAGGAAGTTGCAAATAGTACAGAGCATCCCATGTACCTTTCACTAAGGTTCCCTCAATAGTTAATACCTTACGGAAGTGTAGTGTAATGCCAAAACCAAGACACTGATTAGTAGGACGTGTGTGTGCATTTCTGCTTCATTTTATCACATATAAGTTCATGTAGCCACCACTACAATCAAGATACAGAGCTATTCTACCACCAAAGGTTTCCTTTATGCTACCTTTTTACAGTCACAACCATTCTGTTTGTCAACCACCCTAATCCTAATAATCACTAGTCTGCTGTTTGCTGCCATAGTTTTGTGATTTCCAAAATGTTCTATAAATGGAATCATGTAGATAAGACTTTCTGAGACCAGCTTTTATCACTTAACATAATGAACTTGAGGGTCATCCAAGTTGTGGTGAGTTTGTTCTTTTTTATTGCTGAGTAGTATTCCAGTCTAGCCTCATTTATGTAAGGAGCTTATCTATGTGCCATTCCTCTCAAAAAACTTTGAGGTGGCTGATGTCAAGTTATGGAATAATGAGGCTTAGGAAACACAAATATAGAAATGGGAAGTGTTGAAAATAGAAAGGCATAGTTAACTAACCTTAGTGAATGATTACAGAGTCACTATGGTTAAGTGTCAGAACTGGTTCTAAAATTTCTGGCATCCAGGATGAAAAAGAGAACATGATAAACATCACAGCTCTCATGATTAGAAAGGAGCACCTGCTAATGCTTCAACGGAGAGAATTTTTCTGCTGGTGTTAAATCTGAAAGAAATAACTCAGAAGTTTTTATTTAACTGAGAGAAGATTTATTCAGTGCCTGTTATTTTTGTTTATTTATTTCTTTATTAAGGTATCATTGATATACACTGTTATGAAGGTTTCACATGAAAAACATTGTGGTCACTACATCCACCCATATTATCAAGTTTCCCCCAGATTCCATTATTTATGCCTAGTAAAATAAGCCAGGTGGAGAAAGACAAGTGCCAAATGATTTCCCTCATTTGTGGAGTGGAACAATGAAGCAAAACTGAAGGAACAAAACAGCAGTGGACTCAGACTGCAAGAAGGGACTAGCGGTTATCAAAGGGGGGGGATGAGAGAGGGTGGGTGGGGAGGGAGGGAGAAGGGGATTGAGGAGGGTATTATGATTAGTACACATGGTGTGGGGGGGTCACGGGGAAGGCAGTGCAGCACAGAAAAGAAAAGTAGACTCTCTGGCATCTTACAACTCAGGAGAAACTACATGGACCATTGATGTAACGAATAACATCCTCAGCAATATTTCTATAGCAAATACAAACATCTCTACTTAGTTGGCTTCTTTTCCTTGTGAAAATCAGTCACAAGGCTCAAAGCACAACTCCATAAAGCCAACAAACAAGACATAGAATGTGGCTAGCACTTCAACACAGCATTAAAAAGGCTATGGAGGTGCTTTTTCAGTAGGTATTAGTGTGACCGAATATCTATTCTTGGTTCTTGTCCTTTTTAGTTTTCTTGTGAACAAATGAGGCCTTATGACCAGTTATGGATGATGAGCTGTGAGTACGGTAGATTATATTTTCAAAGAAGTCTCTTTCTAAAATGTGACACTGACATTTCTCTATCAAGAGATTTGGTCTAGCTTTCCTCCCCTTGAACAACATGGGTGGGCTTTACAGAAGTAAGCTGTGTGATCTTAGATGTTAGCTTTTGCCTGACAATCAATCTCTCTCTCTCTCTCGTTGCTTTTTATGAGCTTTTCATGAACATGTAAGAAATTCAACCATCATGAACCTGTTGTGCTGGGGACAGCCCATGGAAAATGACATAAAGAGTTTTGCTCAAAGAATCCCAGCTGTTCAATCTCAGAGCTGTTCAAGTCATTCAAGCCTAGGACCCAGATATGGAAGTAAAGAAGCCTTGGAGATGACTGAGCCCATCTTCTCACTACAGTCTCAAGAAATGAGGTTAATTTTCAATTTGTTGACAATATAATCTGGAGAAAATTAATTAGGCTTCCTAGATCCTGGAGAATGCTTGCGTACTATGCTAAAGAGTACCATGCTATTTGCAAATAGTGATGAATAAAAGTGTCTTAACATCCTATAAACCAGAGTTAGCTTCAGTCATCCTAGAAATCAGGCTTTACATGAAATACTAGGAAAAAGGAATCATCAGTTCTCAGAGGAGGTCCTCTCCTGAACACTCTCCATTGAGGAAAAAAATACAGAATCAATTTTAACAAAGAATTTTGACAGCGTCGATTCTAATGAATTTTGTTATTGGTGTTGCTCTTCCAAAGTTCACTTTCTTCATTCTTTGTGTCTCATCCCTTTTCAGGTGTTTTCCTTTTATTTTCTCTTCCACAACAGAATTGAGGGGGAGTTTCTGGCTGATCATAAAAGAATATACTTTTTAGGGCTGAATAAGACTTTAATGATAATCTTGCCCTAAGTCCCAAATGTTTTGATGGAAGGAACTTGAGACCTAGGACTTCCCCAATGGCCTAGACTGGATTGTAACCCCAGGCACCTGAAGATAAGTGCTATTTTTCTTTACATATGCAATAAGCAGCCTTGCATAGGTGACTACACGGCATCCAAGTGTTCCTAAAGATGGGGAGGAGTGTGAATAGAAAAAACTGCAGTAGCCATACTCTTCTAGTCACTGATATTACCTTCCACATGCCCCTAAGTACCCCCACCTCCCTGCCACACAATACAAAGATATAACCAACATTTACGGACTTGTGACCCAACACTCACTTCCAATATGACTGAGATAGTTCAGCTAAACAGGAAACATCTCTTCTGGTAAAAATGTAAGTGTTGAGTGATAATGATGTATGGTAAGTGATTACTAATGCCTGAAGAGAAAACTATTATTTCCTGAATTTTGTCTTATTTGCACAAAATGAATATTTTTTTAGCTTATAGCTATTAATCTCCTATTAATAATTTCCTGTTCAAAATCATGGAAGTTCAGAGTTCCAAAACTGGTTCTATCTTACATGCCTCTGACCATATATTCTTCATTCATGAGTTTTAAAGATTTAGATTTAAAGAGATTTACACATTCTCAAAACTTTGGTAAATATTATATACTCAGAGACCTTTCCATGACACATCTTCCCCTTTCAACTTAAAATAGCTTCCCCTTTAAGAGTCTGTATGCAGACACTACTCCTCTTTCAGAGTTTTTATCCCTAGTTGTTAATGTTTTCTGCTTATTTGTATCATGTATTTCTCTGCCACTACTTGTAAAATCCATGAAGGCAGAGACCATGTTTGTCATGTTTATCATCATAGGCTTATGAAAGTAGCCATTATATAAACAAAGTATTACCCTGTCCTCTAACATTGTCTGCCTTACAATTTGCAGATTGCTCTTCTTGAATAGAAAATCAGTGAAACTTACAGAGTAATATTGTAGTGAAGATAATATAAGAAATTACACAAAAGACTCGGAAGAAGCCATAGACTTATGAATGACGCTTGCTAGAAAAGTTGAGGAGGGGTTTAAAGAATGCTTCGGGTAGAAGCTTGGGCCATGACAGATGAATAGGGAGAAGAGTGGGAAACACTGACAGTGCAGAAAAAATCAGCATGAATGAAATCAGAGAGAAATGGATGGTCTATGGGAAGTTTCATGGTTATGCCTCTCAAGAAAATATTCTTGTAGGAACATCATGAAATATGAACTTGGACAGGTCATTTGTGGAATTACTGGGTGTTTCTGAATCCTTGAGATGAATCTCTGTCCCATAAGAGAACCACCGCATGTTTTGAACCAGTGGCATAATGAAAAAGTTCCCCAGATGGACTGGGTAACTGGGTAATTTAATGTGAGACGGATTGAGAAGATAAAAGTCCAGAGAGAGGAATTCGTGACCTGTTGAAATTCCACGAGCAGGGTGAATATAATTGGCAGTAAAAGGAAGAAGGTTATACGTGACATGCATTGTTGAAATATGAAATATTAAGGATCAACATGGACTACAATTCAACAGAGATGACAAGAAAAAGGAACAGGCAAAAAGATGCAATAACTGGGAAGACCATAACAAAACAACAGAGGGTGGGAAGCCAGGTAGAAAAGATGATTTGTGTAGATCAAATGACAAATTAGAGATACAGCATTTCACTGTCAAAGGGATCTCTGAATGCCCAGATGTTGCAAGAAAAAGTAATATGATGCTTTCAGGGTGATCACTGGTGGAGATAACTGAGTTTATTGAGACTAATTCTGTGACTTAGGCACTGGTCAGATTTTGTAAAGTTTCTTTATGTCTTTGAAAATAATCAGTGTTCCCTAATATTGAGGTGAATTGTCCTTTATAGTTCTTTTAAATCCGTCTTAATAATTATGTATGATTTCTGTATCCTTACTAGCTTTGTTGCTGCTACATTTGTCAAGTTTCTGAGAGAGGCGTATTAAAATATTTTTTTTTTGGTAAAGCTTTCATGCACTTTAAAAAATAATTTGTTATTTCTTGAACTAATACAATGTCTATGTCAATCATACCTCATTAAAACTGGGAAAATAATTGTGTCCTTTAAAACTCATGTAAAGATTTAGTATCTTTCCTTTAAATGAAGCTTATTAATTGCATTGTTCAAGACTTTCATGTTTTTATTACTGTTTTGCTGTTTAATCTGTCAAGCTTCTGGGAGTTATGTTAATATTGTGCTGATTGAGTGTCTCAGCTTTTCATCATCATATTGTCAATTTATCCTTTATATATATATATTTAGGATTATGTTGTATGTAGCTAAGTTCAAAATTGAAATTTTCTGGTGAATTATTAATTTTATCATTAAGTTAGGAAATTCTTTATCCACATGTTTACTTTTGTTTAACATTAATATCAATACACAAGATTTTTTTTATATCTTACTTTTATCTCTACTTTTCATATTTGTGAGTCAACTTATTTTAGATGTATCTCATACAGTATATGTTAGATTTTTTAAAAAATGAAAACAATTTCTTGTAAAAGATGATTTATTCTTTCAAGCTTTATTTAATTTTTGATGCATTTGGACTTCTGTCCAATATTTTAATTCCAGTTTATTTTTAATCCTTCCCTCTCCTCAGCTGTAAATTTCCCCCAAGAAGTTCTGATTTAGATTTATCAATGTTACCAGTATCTTTCCTTGTTACAATGGCTTCCATCACACTCTTTCACTGTAGATTAAATTTGTTTCTTTAGAAGTATATTCCTTGTATTTAGTATTCTTCAATCTGAGTCATATACTTACTCTTTCTTTAACATGCCTTAATTCTGCATTATCTTGAATGAAGACATAGTTAAATGGATATAGAGTTCAATGGAATCGAACTACCTTTAGGCATGTATACAGATGTATCTCTTTTTTTATGGAGTGTGTCTTCTAGGCACTATGATAATATCCCACCCATTTTTATGGTTGCCCAAAGGATCTAACTCAGTGCTGTGGGCAATTTAGATACTCTACAAATGTCTGTGAACAGCATGGCTAAGGTACTACTTCTCACACGAATGACAGTGTCTTGAATGCTGTGTGTTTTATTATCTCTTTTGACCATAGGTAAAAGCAAATCCTGAAGTTTCTTTCCAGACCTGGGAAGTAACTCAGGGAATAACTCGTGTTCACTTTTTAACTCCTCCCTGGAATCTTGTCAGGTTATTATATAAAATATTTTGTGCAAAGCTATGTACTTCATACTTGTAGTAGCAACTGACAACAGAGAAATGAACTGTTGCTCCTGAGTTTTTTTTAAGTTATGAATAACAAATGTTCTGCAAAGATACCAGGAAGAGTAGTCAATAAAACTGTTATTTTTAACTTTTTATCTCTGAGCTATTTTAAGATTTATAGAAGAGATCTTCTTCATTAGTATTTCTTGTATTCATCTTAAAAATAAACTGATTGAACTGTGTCTCTATAAAGATGCTTCAAGAATTTTATGCGTTCAACCAAGACAAGCTAGGTCAGAGTAGATCTGTGTTGAAAAGGGAAATGACTCCATTGCCACTGAACATATGGAGAACACTTCAAAGAAGATAGAAAAAGAACATGTTTGCATTATCTTTGAAGTGAGAAGTTACTGAGGTCGTTTGCAGAATCTTTATAGAACCAATGTTAACTTACCAGTGTTTGATTAGGGGAGAAATGAAGTAGGTACACTTAGCCTTACCAGGAATAAAGATGAAAAGAAAAAAAGATCGTGATGTGTTTAAAACACCGCTCATACACTTCATTCATTCATTCATCCATTCATTATCAGCTAGCTAATTCATGATCACTTATTGAAGATCTATAAGTGTGTCAGGGACTATGCTAGCTGCGGGAAGTATGAAAATTATTTCAGGGTTGGCTCCTGTCTCATAGGATTTATAGACTAAGTAAGCATATTTTCTAATAATATAATGTGATAAGTACTGTACTAGACATGATTACACTGAAGAAGGATATCATGTTGGAGAGATATTCTTAGTGCCAGTGCATATCTTTAGCCAGAAAACAGCATGAACACTTTTTGGGACAGAAATGCATAACTCCAGGTGGAGGGTCTAGTGCATCCTTGATGCGAAGATGACCGTACGTGGCCGTCAAAGCTGGATGCTATTAAACATTTGAAACATCACCTTGACTTCCTTTGTTCTAAATCCATGCTTCTCCAGGCACCTGCCCTTTACAGCTCAGCTTCCTGCTTGTGGGAAGACAACGGGCCCGTCATACCAACGGCAATGTCCCAGTGCCCTTGACAGTATATTTCTCATTGTAAATTTTCATTCTTGTGTAACTGTATATCCAGGGAGTTTTACTACTATGGACCTCCACTGCTACTTCCTGGAGATGCATCCCCTCTTCATCTGCTGCATAAATCAAGCTTCCAAGATGAAAGGCGAGTTTCATGCCCTGAACCTGGGAGAATCCATCAAAGCAAATGCCATCTTGTCTGTCTGATGACACCTCTGATCTCTCAGCATGCCCTTTTCCACACATTTACCGTTACATGAGATTATCATAAATATTTTACTCAGTTCTTTCACACTCCCAATCTGGGGCTGTGACTGAAGTTAGCTGACTCCTATAGCATTCTTATCCAAGAACAGTCCTTCCCCAAGTGTATCTGGCTCCTCATCTGTACTGGCCCATCTCAACCTGAAAACCAAATTCACTGCTCCTCACACTCACCATGCAGCATCCCCTTACAGAGAAACCATCTTCAGGCAATAGAGATTTCAGCAAAGATTCTGTGAGGGGAAGCTGGAGCATCTATGTGCAAAATGCACAGGAAAACCCCCCACATATATTGGACTCATTCGTTATGTTTGCAGCCCTCACATGTCCACATACCTTGCTGTGCCCAGGGAGGCCCTGATACTTACTTTCTCATGGGATACAGTCTCACCGTGCTCTGCCTTCTGAAAGCCATTGGTCCTGACCGGTGCCCCTTGGGCTGATGCCACACTCCCAGGAAGGTGGGTACAGCCCTCTATTCACCCTGTGTCTCCCTCTATTCACCCTGTGTCTCCCTTAAGACCCATTAGTATTCTCTGGACCAAATGCCCTTGCAGAGACTACGTCCGTCTCTGCCCCTCTTAGCTATGCACTCTCTCTCACACCTGCTTTGGCTGGCAGGACTCTGGACATGCTCAATTTATAATATACCTTTATACGTAACTCCTGCCAAGAAAGGCATTTTTTCTACTACTGCATGGCAAATTGTCACAAATTTGGTGGCTTAAAATAACACAGATTTATCATCTTACAGTTTCTGTAGGTCTGAAATCTTGGTGCAGCATGACTGGATTCTCTGCTCAGAATCTAATGGAGATGAAATTAAGGTGTCAGTTGGGCCTGCAGTATCAGCTGGGCTCAGGATCCTATTGCAAGATCATTGATATTGATCAAAGCAGAATTTATTTCACCCAAGTGGCAGGTTGGAGATTCCATTTTCCTTCTAGCAGATGGCCAAAGACAGCACCTAGCTACTAGAGGCCGCCTGCAATTCCTTGCCACATGGTCCCCTGGGTACTTTATAACCTATGTTCACTTTCTTCCCATCTAGCAAGTGCATGTCTCCCTGTCTTTGTCTCTTTCAGCCTGCCAGAGAAAACTCTGCTTTTAAAGCACTCAATAGTGAGGTCAGACCCACCTGGATAATCTCCCTATCTTGAGATCTACAGATAAAACCTTACTTACAGCTGTAAAATCCCTTCATTGCAGTGTCTGGATTAGTGTACTAATTAGCTGGGAGAAGGTATGGACATGGAGTGGTTGGGAATTTGGGAGACGGACCTTCTTAGAAATCTTTCTACCACCATCAGGTTTATGGTGAAATGAATAAAGATAAGCTTCAGGGTCCTTCATTTGTATAGCTTTCCAGGGATCTAGAAGAGACCTCAGCTGTGTGTTCACATGGTCATATGCGTGCATAAGTTCTGCAAATTAATACATTTTGTCCACATTTAGTTAAAACAACTGTCACTCTCCATTCTAACTTCCCTGTTTTCGGTTTGGCCATGGCATTTTGGAAATCTGCTAAGGGGAAGTTGAATTAGGGATACTTTCAATTTCTGAGTCGTATTTTTCGGTGATGCATTTTCATGTAGTGGCATCAGCTGAGAAGAGCTCCCCTGTACATGCCCCACACACCTGTCAACATAACACAAAGGTGTGGAGCCACAGCTCACTGCGTTATGAATGGGGCTCCTGGGACCCAGGACTGGAAATATGGGAGAGGACAAGGATGAAAAGCAGTTTAAAAATGTGTGGAGGTGGAAGCTGGTCTGAGGGAAGTCATTCACAAAACCAGAAATGTGAAATTAAAAGTGGAGGATTTGTTTCTCATCAAAGCCAAGTTTAATACAAAGTTCTCTTCTTTCAGGAATAATCTTAGAAAAGCAGCATATTCAATAAAAAACCCATAATGCAATTTTAATGGAATGGAGTGTTTAGTAAAGCTTGAATACACCATTTTATTTTTAATCTGGAAACATGCGTAAGAGAATTTTATGGAGAAATTACAGATATTTTGACTTGGATATATATGTATATATATAATGTGTATCTTCTTTGTCAAATTTATAATTATGGCTTAAGAGTTGAAGAAAAAAGACTGATAAAAATGAAATGTGAAACAAAAGTGATAAAGATGGGCAATGAAATATATAGAAAAGATAATCATATTGAGAACCAAATTATAGCCAAAATATACGCAAATTATACCAAAAGTAGTAAGTCATTAAAAGGAAGAGGTACATTTTTAATAGAATTAGTTAAGAGTTTCTTGGAATTTCTGATAACCTAATTAACGAAAAGAAGTGGCTTCTCTATAAATACTGGGGGAAGATCTAAGCTTGCTGATTTTACGCAAATTACCACCATGGATGAAAGACAATATAACAAATATAAGAGTAGTTAACACTGGACTCTGCAGAGGGACATGTGAAAATCCCTGAAATCTTAAAGCTATGACAGCAACTTGGCAGAGATGCTTTCAAATCTGATAACAATTTTACAATTTTCATAACATTAATAATTAAATATAAAAACAAAATCTGACCATCCATGAAAATGACTGGATTTTCTCTATTTTCCTTATAGAAAAATGGTATTTCAAATTTGTCTTATGATGAGATGATTAAAGAGTCAAATTAGCAAAACACTGAACAAAAACTTCTTTAAATTCATCCCAACTTCCTCTACCAACCGGATTTCCTCTCTTTCGCACCCTCTTGGGAGCTTCCTGAGTTTGTACTCATGTCCTACTGCCTTCTCAGGGCTGTAGTGGCACGGGTACCCCTCACTGTTTTGTGTCATCCCTTGGAAAGAATGGCCATTTGACTTTTTTAATCTGCCCCCTTCTTCCTTTAGGGGAGCAGTGTCCCAGCCTTCCTAGAATTCCAGTAGATCACATATTTTCTATAATGTCAAACATGAATCTAGAGAAAATGTCACTCTAGCCACTGCGGCAAAAACAGACACAAGTCCCAGTGCACTAAAGTCCCAGTTTTATTAAAATGGTTATTCTTGACTACTAATAACCATGGGCTCAGATACTGTATTCAGCTTTTATGGAGACTTCCTGATAACAAAATCTCAATCATTTTCATCATCAGATGAATGCATCTGAAGGTATTTACCAACACTTTTCATTTTTCTCAGGAACTGAATTATATTAAGAATTATTTTTTCTATCAACAAGCATGCAATCAAAATGTGGCTTGCATGTATTCAAGTAAGTAGTGAAAGAATGCAGAGGACAACAATGATGAGAGAAAAAATCAACTTTTTATATCTAGCACTTAAAATTCTTTCCTTATTACTGAAATTCACCTCCCCTCTTTTTGGTTTTAAACGGCATTGTGACTTGTGATAGCTGGCGGTGATCAGGAATCAGAACCTTGTTTCACTGAGCTGTCAGTACCTGCCTTGGTTTGCCACCATCCAGCACCAGAACACGTCAGTGTGCAGACTTCCCACTGTTCACTGAAACAATTTTCTTGTTAACTGTAGCAAAATGTCCAGTTCTGAAAACACTCTTCTGAGAACCCCCATGAACTCACCCAACTCCAGCATAAAGTACACTTAGAAAGATTTCTGTGAGTCTTTCCAAATTTGTGGTTTATCACAAATTGCCAAAAACTTGCCTGCAGTGCTGTTTATCAGCACTAAATCATTTCAAGAGCTCTTCCAGTTAAAGCTTTTAATGTTCGGTGTGACTCCTTATGCTAATGTCATATTTATCACTGGTATTTCTGCTCCCACAAAACAAAGCACATTCATAAAATTTGAATTTTGCACAAAGGTTGCTTTTTCTTCAGCATTGCATTTAAACTGATTCATTCTAAGTATTTCCTCTATATTCCTATAAATCTGATACGGAGACTGTGTGGATGGATCAGTTGCTGAAATGAGTCAGATAATGCGTTACACATTAAGGCAAAGTAATTTTAACCTACCACTAGTAAAAATGGATTTAGATGTGTGCGGTTTTTGTATGACATGCAATCTGTTGTGTTTGATCTCCTCTATGGAAGGGGCTGGGTCTGTGCACAAACACACTAAATGAATATATGTTTATGCAGGCAAATAAATGATCCTTTTCTCTTTCAGCAGGCTCCCAACCCAACCTCTGATTCCCAGCAAGGCCACGAGCACTGGGTGGAGTTGCCCCACACTACCAGCTTCAGCTCTTGTGCATGCGATTCTAAGAGAGGTGTTTCTGTATAATTTTATCTGAGAGGGAAAAAAATGCACAGTTGATGTCTATTCTTATTCTTACCCAGGTCCATTTAGGAAGACTGTGTATTCAAATAAATAATTTTGGATACTTTTGAGGACCAAACGCACAGTTCTTCTGAAGTGTAAACATGTTCTCCCTAAGCGCTGTATTATCAAGTACAGGAAATCTTGTTAAACACAGAATTGGAGAATTGTGTTTACTTTAAAATGTGTACGTGTTTCAACTAGTTGGACTGACTGAACAGGTTTGTTCAATTAAACGGTTGAACTAGTCAAAGCAAAGTTCCAGAAACAGGTAAAGATGGTTAAGTTAGTCAAAATGGCTGACCTGTTCAGGCCTGTGAAAATGTAATATTCCTGAGGCAAAAAACAGAACAATCTTTGAAATCAAATCTCAGCATTTCGATTCCACAGTTTTGGGCATATTTCTTTACATGGTCCATAAAATTCATTCGTAAAACTCCTTATAAATTGCCACTTATAAATCTCACAGGAAAGTATTGTCTGATGCCCTTGCCATTTGGTGCTGCGATAGAACATAGCAGTGAGGCAAGAATCGAGCTCTGAGAGTCCAAATTACTAGCGCCCATCCCAGGACGTTATTAGAAGGCTGGTGGCCTCCTTTAAAAAACAAGCACTAATCTCATACAACTTGTTAAGGACTGAAGAGGGCCTCTCATATAACATTGAGTTATTAGTAATATTTGTGCTAGTCATAATGTTAGTAACCTACAACGTCATGTGAATATAAGGTTCCTATTATGCAACTGTAATTATGAGAGTGAGGAAATAAAGTTTAGACTATAATTCAGTTTAGTCTACAAACACAGACTGAGGATTGGGTTTAGCAAAAACATTTTGATAGATTTAACAACAACAAACCTAAGATCCTGTTCCTCTTTGTCAAGCCATTACAACCTAATGATGAAGCCCTGTGAGGGCAACTTTCCTAGCTTAGATCCGGTAGCGTAAGCCAAAGACCTGGTTTGGAGAGTTTTAAAAACAAAGGAAAGGCATTTTTTAATGCCCTTAAAAACTTACATATTTCTAACAACATAATACTTGCATTGTTTATTTAATTAAAAAATATATTCTTTGAATAAAATTAAGACACACACCATTTCTTCTTTCCTAATGTGACCTACTTCATGCTCCAGTTGGGAGAACTTACCCTGTGCTCTGTGAGGGACTTGATCATTGCTTAACACCTGTTTCCAAGCTTCTCTGATAATGTGCGACCGAAAAAGTAACAAAGAAGTGATGTAATTCAAGGTTCAAAAAAATGGAATTTATAATATTTTATTCATCTCTGTTTATGCTTCACTGTTTTATTATTATTTAAGTAATATTTTCTTATTTGAGTTTTCTTTATTTTGATTATAAGATTTGAGCAGGTCAACTCTATGAAAAGTTTTCTATGTGGTAGAATGCTGAATTCAGTAGCGTTAAACATCTGGAAACAACAGTATGATAGCCATAAATTATCATATTCCCTGAAGATATAATGCCATGAAATATTTTATCTACTTTTTTAAAAAGTTGCCTTTGATTTGATGTAAGAGATGTTTGGAAACTACTACATGGCACAGAATGAAGTGTATATCTGTGGAAAATGGATACTTTGCTATAGAATGTGAGGTTTTATCTCTGAAATATAGGTCCCAGTTGCAATAAATCATTTGCAAACATTATGTGTTCAATACCTAAATATAAGCCCATTTCATCTTTGTATATATATATATATATATATATATATATATATATATATATATATACAGTGTTATAGTGTGTGTGTGTGTCTGGCTTATCTTCACTTTTGAAGAATAAGACTAACATGGTAGGAAACTTGATTCTACCTTCCTCTAATATTATGTCTCCTTGGGTAAAAAATGTTTTTCTCCCTTGCTCACTTTTGTTTATTATAGCTGGTCTCATCAAGCTATCCGCCATTAAATCCATAGCTGAAGAATCTTTGGTAGTACAAACCTATGTAGCCAGAGTCCAGAAAAAAGTCAACAATCAATTGTGAAATTGAAGCCATTCCTATAATCATATTATATGGATATTTCTCCTTTTCTTTTTTGGACCAGGTTGCTTCTTGCAATAAGACTAGTCATTAAAATAAATAAATAAATTTAACAGAATGTACACATCACAATGAACTCTATTTGCTACAGACAACGTTTGCTTGTCTGTGTTTCCTAAGTTTGCTGCTAATGTGAAAAACCTTTGGAAAACTCATTTTGGGGAAGGTATTCAGAATCTGTAACACATTCTTCTAAGGAATCTTGACAATAGCAAGGAAAGCCAGATAGCTATGTTGGTGAGACACACAGAAAACTGACTTGGTAAACCAAAGGGGAACTCTGGCAGCACCCCACCATGGGCAGGAGAGTCCTGCATGCTCACTGGCTCTGTCTCTCTCAATGGACTTTTGGGACATGGACTGAAGGTACCATATTTTATTAATGTCATTGTTCCTGGCCCAGTTCTTTGTACATAACAGGCATACCATGAATGATTGTTGAATTCAATGCTCTTAATTAAAGTCATGGTTAATGGTGCTAATGATTTGAAATGACCCCAAATGTTTCTCCAGCCATTTGTACATGACCGTGAAGTGATTTTTTTCCTCCTGCATGCATGCCATTTCCATATTTAATATGTATGCACAATGAACTATAAATTTTGACAAACACTATCTTCTGACCCCTTCCTCTCCTTGCAATGCAATAGTCTTAGGGGATTATTCGTGGTTGATAGTTGGATTCATTTCCCAACTAGATACCTGGATCCAAATGAATGCTTTAATATTTCAACCCCTTAAAAATGTAATGAAAAACCTGTCACGGGTAATAAGTTACAATGAAGGGCTTGAGCACCTTATGTGGCAGGCCGTCTATGATTGCAAACTCCACTTGTTCTGGATTTGAGTTACACAGTTAAGTAAGCCAAGGATGGTGGGTGTTAAGAAAAAAGTAATAATTATAATAAATATCATAATCAACCAACATAACAACTAAAACCATCACTTCATTTTGGGTTAACATATTAAAATAATTAGTTTTCCAGACCACTGTACTAGAAACTATGAGGTACCACTTGAAGTCTCCTTCCTGTAGCTGATTCACCATCTCTTTCTGTCATCTCCTTGGCTTTGTTTTGTCTTGATTCAGCTTTTCACTTGTTTTCCTACATATGACCCAAAACAACAGAATGCTTCAAACAACCCGAGGCAGCTAGGGCACAAAAACCAGATGGGTTTTACTATCAGTTGATTCTCTTCTTTTTGGTGATCTTCAAAATGTAAAATTAGCAATCACAAAGTTAAGTGTGCCTTTCTTTAGCATGTTAAAGAATGATATTTAAAGAACCAGAATGCTTTCCTCAATGTAATCTAGAATCAAAAGTTCTATTACCCTGACAAATATGATTTTCTACTTCAGGAAATTTCCTTTTTCCAGTCTGTGTTTTATGTGGCTGTTTGTTACTGAGACAAACAGAATGGCTAAATCAATACAAATGGCCCCTGAGGCCTAGAGAGACCACAAGGAAGTGTAGCATCATTAAACTCAATGACAGACAAGCACTTAAGGAGACAAATAAGTATTTTATTACCATAAGTCCTTTTTTTTTATGGTGAGGATGACTGAAAATGTTTACAAAGCATGCATGGTGCCAGGAACAAGGCTTCTATGGTGGTATCCAAATAGTTAGGTATAAATTAGCTGCTCTGGCTGTTTTAATCAGATCGGAAAGCTCAACCGAAATGGAGGCAGAAAAATGTAATATAATGTAACTTAGGCGAGAGGAGGAAGAGCAGCAGAGGCTGGCCAGCCAGCATGCGTGCAGCCCTATTACTCCACCCAAACATGGGCTATGGGGTAAGCAGGAGAAGAGAGACACTGGAGAGAGTAAGACGGGAAGAATCTAGAACATTCTCAACCAGGGCTTCCTCTCCTCTTGTCTAGGAAAATGCTCCCTAATGTCCCGGATTGTGTCACATTTGCCCTACAGCAGATGAAAGCAAAGAGAGTAAGCTGGGTATTTCACAAACTGAATACAGTCTCCACCTGCAGAAAAAGAAAAAAAAGAGAGTTTGGGGGGAATACATCTCAGGAAAAAGAAGAATGAATTACCTAGAGTATTTTAAATTCAGGGTGTAATTGACTTGTGGTCCTGAGCAAAACCACATGTATGACATGCACTTGTGAGTGGCAGCTGAGAACAGTGTTCACTACACCCCAAACTGCAACTGTTCCTGGAAGCAAAACAAAATAAATTAGTTAACCTTCTTGTATGAGGTATTTAAGGTTTATATTAGGAAAAAAAGTAAGTATTTGCACTATAAGAGGTGTTTGAGGACCTCTACCCAGGATTTTTTTTCCCTTTATATAAGAAGCCTTAAGCCTAAACAAAGAAGATGTTTCATGTAAAATATTTTCATATAAATTATTTTCATGACACAGGTATACTGATTTGGATTTTAACATGAACCCTCTCTGTGAAAGATAGTATTCAACAAAAGGTTATGCTTGTTTGCCTGTACCAGCTACTAGAGTCATGAATTTGAAGGAATCATTTTATATATATCTTTGTCACTGCCAGTTATTATTTTGACAGTTTAAATGGGAATTGAATAGACCATTTTTCCCTCACTAAATCAAAAGCATTTTTTACTGGTTATAAATGACACTGAGTTACACTTCTGCAAAGCACGTAAGAGTAGTTCATGACTTTTTGGGAAAAAATATTATATTCAATGGACTTACTGAAATTTTGTCTTCAACAGAGCAATGCTACCCTATGTGGAAAAAGAAAACTTAAAGAAACTGAAGCACTGACAAATTGCTTTAATTTGTCTTTAATAGCTGTAGTAGAGATGCCTAGTGCTCATATACATTTCTTTGCTCTACAGGTTTTTGGAAGGATGTTTTCATTATCTCTGGACTAAGCATCACCACACAGCTAGTTCTGGTCAAGAAATTAGAAGCAGAAGTGACAAGGATCAGTTTCAGACTAAAGCATTTAATTGCTGGTAAGTATTCCCCAGCACTCTCTCTCTCTTCTATGGTAATCATGGGGGAAGACTCATACTCTAAAGGTGGAACCACAGTTTGAAGGATCATGGACCAGGAAATCACTACATGGAGGACAGTTACCCAAAAGAGTTACCCGGATGCATGGGGAACTTAGCCTGAACAAGAAATAAACCTTTATAGTTTTAAACCACTGATATTTTTTGGATTATTATTTCAGCAAAACCTGGAATGTGCTAACACATGCAACTTAACCCTGCACATTTTGCTTCATGCTATTTCCACCTAGAAGCTAATGTAAAAGTATTTGTTTTACTAGATTACTAAATTTAATTCACCAAAGCTGATAAGAAGCTGAAGAAAAAGTGAAAAGAGTAACGACACGATCAAAGTAAGTCAAATATAGAAATCTGGATGCCATAATTTAAAATATAAGAGATTGGTGTCAGGGAATTGATACTTCAAATACCATGTTGGCAACTACCTTTCTCTTGGAAAAACATCTTTTACCCATATAAACAGACCTTTTGTGAGCAGTACGCTTTACCATGTGAATATTCTGCAGCAGCCAGGGTCTCTGATTTACAGGCTGTTACAGTTGGCACAGGGGTATGAAGAGGAGCCCTGAGGGGCATGTCTGGGTGTTTTATCTCTGAGAGCCGGAAGCGACAAAGGCCAGCCAAGGGAAACCCATCCCATG
The DNA here is from genome assembly GCF_040802235.1 of Manis javanica. NCBI lineage: Eukaryota > Metazoa > Chordata > Mammalia > Pholidota > Manidae > Manis > Manis javanica. Next base: position 11,421,200 of record NC_133167.1, on the reverse strand, counting down.
CCAGCAACCCTTGGGACCTTCAGTGGGATTCAATTGTGTAATTAATGCTACTATTACATTTTTAGTGAATTTACAATAGAAAATTTTGAAGTATCACTGTTTCTTTCCTGAGAATGAAATATTTTTCAGAGAAGAGTTTTTGTAGTTTTTCTTCATTTGGGAGCACTTATGAGAACTACGGTAACCTGGGAAGTTACAAAAGCCATAGAGATACGAAGTTTGAATACGTATCTTGCATGTTGCTTTGCATGATTCTGCCTGAAGAAGAAAGCCTCTTTGGTCATCTGTCTTAATATCTAGTGAAAACTTGCTCGCTGGTAAGTTCTAAGGCGATGATGTCAGTGGGAACCCCTCATCAGCATCACACAGTACTGTCCTCGCCCTCTGTTCTTGATCTCATCATCAGTTCTTAGCAGGTGGGAATACTGACATTCCAAAACTGACTCAATAAAAGCATGGGGAATATGTCTACCTTGTTTTACCTTTCTTTCTGAAGTTACAGTTGTGTGTGTGTGAGCATGTGTGCTGACATGTATGTTTATCTGTAGCACCATGAGGATAAAGAAGAGGAAAAAACATTTTTGAAGTCATCAGGTAGACAGAATAATGCCCCTCCTAAAGGCATCCCCATCCTAAACCTTAGAAACTATGAATATATTATATTACATGGCAAAGGGGAATTAAAGTTGCTCATGGAACTGAGGTTGTTAATTCAATGACCTTAAAAAAGAGGCGATTACCCTGGATTTTCCAGAGGTTCTTCAGGTATTTTAAAGGCTCTGAAATGTAGGAAAGAGGGTCAGAAGAGAGTCACATTCAGAGCGCTCTGACGTTTAGAAAGACTCAACCCACCATGGGTAGCTTTAACGATAGAGAAGGAGGCCAGAAGCCAAGGAATGTGAACCATCTTTAGCAACTGAAAGAAGCAAGGAAATGGATTCATTCACTGGTGGGGGCTCCAGAGAGGGCGACACGGTGATTTTACCACAGTGAGATCCATTAACAAACTTCTTACTTATAGAATTATGATAATACCCTTGTATTTTAACCTAGTTATGTCTGTAGGAATTAATTTTCTACTACTACAGAAGAAAACTAATTAACATATTTGTAATGATGTATTAGCATTAAAAAAATCTGAAAACCACTCTGTCTTAAGTCTTTGAGGAAGCGTTACCAGATACACAATAATCAACTCTTCTTAATTTCAAGCAACCAACCAACAAACATAAAAACTATAAACACATTTGAATAAAAGCAATGGACGTTTTATTGAAAATGAGCCTCATTCTTTGGAAGGGTTTTGGGAAACAGGATCTAATTGCTAAAACTGTAAAGTCATGATGTCCTCTGTTCTTGGGCTTGCTCAGATGCATTTTGCTGGGAAACTGAGAGATGAAGTGGATTCTCCTGTGAAGTCCTTCTAAAGGCTCACAAGTCTGTGATTAAAGAAAAAATCGTAACAAGCCGAGATTTTGAAAGGTCAAGCTAAAGTTTGCCACTGAGTTGGACTGGGTCACAAGCTGAGAATGTTACTTAATACTTAGGCAGATTGTAAACTTGCCGGTCCAATCAGACTCGACTTCTATGTTACGCTTCTTGCTTTGAAGGCTCTGGTTAACAACAGTTATGTTTATTTTCACATATATTTTCCTTTCTTCCAACTTACTTGGAGTTGGTACTTCTGATTCCTGCTCAAGCTAATCTGTAAGCTTCTACCATCACTTGGTTCCAATTTCAACTCCATTATTGTATAAAATGTCATGTTTACAACATTCTAACTCTGTGTTAAGAATAACAGCTTCAGTTACCAAGGCTTATGGGGCCTTCAACATTTCCAAGCCTAACAGTCATGAAATAGACATGCACATTTAAAAATTTATTTTGTGGGGTAGTAACAGTCATCTAACTAAAGATGGAACTTTTTATTCAGCACAGAGACCATTGCAGTGATTCTAACATTTAGGAAGGACAGTAAAGACAGACTCTTTTAGAGTTACTTGAAAGACTGGTAGAAAAAGTTAAACAGGGTAAAATATCCACTTCATTCTCAAAATGTTATCAGATTATAAAGACATTTGGAAAAGTTTAGAGAAAGTACTAATACTATGGCAAGTGTTAACTAATGATAAATAGGATTTCCTATAAAATTTAAATTAACTAGACCTTTGAGATTACATTCACTGTTAAATTACTAATTGAAATAGATCATAAGAGGTTATTAAACATTAAATTCTGATTTTCTTCCATGTATAATGTATCAATTAGCATTTGAACACATCTGGATATTTGGCATAACATAGATGAAAGATCAAAATGGTCCTAGAAATTATCATAATTTAAATAAATATTTTGGTATCAAAGAGGTAGGAACTATAATCGTTTAGAATTTTTTTCTTTTTAATCTAAGAGGAGGCAACTGTGAAAAGAAAATTGTACTGAGAATAAAAAATTGAAAACTAAGGAGTTTTACATGGGCCAATTATTCTATTATTTCTGAGCCTCAGTTTCCATTCATATAAAGTGAAATAGTGGACTATAACCATCCAGTCATAAAAGAAAAATAATCTGATAATCTTCAATAGCTTTTTGTATAAGAAGCAGGGATACAAGTGTAAACAGTAAATGCACACAGTTTATCATCTGATTTATCTTCCTGCATGAAGTAGATATGACATTTATCTACTTGCTATAAAACATCACAACATAATATTAAGGCAACTTAATATTGGCAAATACATGCCCTTTTCCTACAAATATAAGTTTTGTAGGATTTCAAAGTTAAAATTTATATGATAAAAAAATCAAAACTTATTTTTAAAACAATATACAGCCAATTAAGGTTTTTAAGAAGAAATTTTAATGTGAAAATATAGTAATGTCTTTTTGCTGGAAGGGAAATCTGGGCCATCATCAGGTCTCAGTGACTTACACTAATGGGAAATTCCATCAGTCCCATTTCCTCTGCCCAAAGAGTTTTTCCCCAACCCTCAGAAGCTCCTGGGTCCTGCTTATTAATGTCTCTAGAATTGACCTGGGTAAATTTTTTACTGTTTCCCAATAATTAATAAACAAGGACACCAGTTAAGAAATATACTTTTACTCTTTGGCCCCTTCTCTTAGTAACATGTATTAGTGGATCAAAAGTTGTGAGCCTTTTGAGTTTTGTTTTGCTTTCCCTTAGTATTTAAATTTTACTTGGGATACCAGTTTTGTTCCATTTTCAGCCTAAAACCTTAAGCCATAACAGTACTTGCCCCAAGATGTCCCAGTCACTAAAAATGAAACTTTAAACCCTTAAAATAAGCTATGAGACTTATAAAATCTTTCCTCAGTGCCTCTGTGACCTCATGTTCCCTCAATGTAATTCACTTGCCCCCCTTCAGCCACACTAGAAGCCTCCTAGTTGCTCAAACATGCCAAGCACATGCCTGCCTCAGGGCCTTTACACATATTCCCCCTTTCTTGAACGCTCTCCTTTCCATAATCACATGCCTTACTTCCTCACATAATTAGGATCTAAGTTCAAATATCTCCTTCTCAGGGAGTCCTGTATTAAATGGTCTATCTAAAACAAACAAATAGACAAAAACCCTCGTTCCCATTATCCTCTCTAAATGTTTTCATAGCACTTTTTACCACCCAATACATTATATTTATTTGTGTTTATTTTTCTCTTTAACCATTGATATGTGAATTACTTGACAAAAGATTGATTTGTTCACTGCCATAATTCAGCACCCAGGACAGTCAGTGCCTTACACATTGTTGGTATGAAGTAAATAATTGTTAAATAAATTTCTGAAGGGAAGAATTAATGAATTGCCCCATCGGTCAGGTACAAATGTAGGGTCATGAACCAAGTATATCTGGTCAGAATCCCCTGGCCAGAGTGATTCTTCAAGAATGACCATCAGATCCACGTCAAGTGAAAAACATGAATTCATAACAAATCTGTGGAACTACAGAAAAAAAAATACAAATCAAAATAACAAGATGTAAGAAGAGGTCAGCTTGAGTGACAATCTCACAGTTATGATGAAAAGCATGATGACCGTATTAATTCACCCTTCGTTGTTCCTTATGCCAGTTGGAACTGGTTTTCTTTTTCCTGAAATTGAAAGAATTCTGAAGTCCTTGATAATTCTTTCTGAAAGAGAACGCAGTGCCTGCACTGCTGTCAGTAATTGAAGAGCATGTTAATGTTTTGATACTATAATTAATTATAAATTTATAATTTTTGCTAATTTGGAAAATGATACTAGTATATATGAATTATAGTCATTTTTGTATGATTTGTTTATTCATATCATTTAATGATAGATCAATTGAGTCATTCATAATGACTTGAAAAGTTGAGGTAATATCACAACATGGCTAAATAAGACATCCTTGCTTTTATTCCATTCTCAACAACAATTTGGCATCCATCCATGGCCAAAAGTGCATTTGTGGAAGTTTAGGATCCAGTACTGCATGCCAACAGACTTGAGAGAAGTCTCTTGCACCAGTTACTAGGCATATAGATGTCAATCCTGACTATGGACCCTGCACTGGCCTGTGAACTAACTTTAAGCTCTCTTGGGCACAGTTTGGAGCCCTTGGGAAAACACTGTTTTAGACAATCCAAATTGGGAATTTGGATTGGGACAATATTGATGGGAAAAAAATGAGGTTGGATGCACAGAAGGGTACAAGGAATAGTTTGACTTTACACACATCATCAATCCCATGAGGTGGCACAGCTCAATATCAAGAGAACTTCTCAGCCCATGATTCTCCCATGGGGGAAGTGAGAGTGTGTGAGTGAGTGCAGGCTTCCACAGCTGTGTGGGATGCTGCCAAGGAGGCCTATTTATCTCTCACCCCATCTAGACTACTGAGTCATGAGGTGTGTGAAGAGGGGCAGGGAATGCACAGGAAGAGGCTGGGAGAATGGCAGCCAGTACTCTTGGAGGGAATAAAAGAGCAAGGATCCTATGAACTGAACTGCAGACTCAATCAAGAAGTCCACCCACAAGCCAGCATGGGCATACTGCATTCAGATCTGCCAACTGGCCCACATACACACCCAGTGCTCTGTATACATCACCCTCCCTCCTGCTTGACTGGCTCCCTGTGTGCACCCCCAATGGCGGTAAGAGTGAGCTTTGGCAAATATCTAGTGATCATGGGCTGAAAGTCAGCCTGAATCTGCAGGTCAGGGAGAGACCACACTTGAGCATTACTCCACCATTGAAAAGTAGAAGAGGGGTTGCCAGCATCTGTCCTGGTATGTTGCAGCATCAAGAGAAGGACTATAAGCTTAAGAATTCAACCAGAAGAGGGAGTAAGAAGCATGGAGCAGGTATATTCATAGAAGGTCTCAGAAAGCCTCAGAATCACTAGCAGGGTCAATGGAAGATACATATGTCCCAAAAGTCAGTTTGTAAAAACAGAGAATTGACTGCTATTAGAAATGTGAACACATCAATGAAAGACTTGAAGAAACATTGAAAATACAGAAAAAATGACATCACATGAATCACAATAATGACCCAATAACTGAACCCAAAGTCATGGAGTTATGCGATTTACTCAATGAAGAATTCAATTACACATTATAATAAGACTGCCAACAATCAAAGACAAAGAGAGAATCTGAGAAGCAACAAGAGAAAATTCAACTTGTAGCTTACAAGAGAACCCACATAAGAGTCTAAGAAAATTTCTCAGAAGAAACCTTGCAGGCCAGAAGGAAGTGAGATGATATATTTTAAGTGCTGAAAGAAAATAAAAAACCCTGCCAACCAAGAATATCCTACCTAGCAAAGTTGTCCTTCAGAAGTGAAAGAGAACTAAACACTTTCCTAGACAAATAAAAGGTGAGGGATAGACTTGACTTATAAGAAATGATGAAGTGAGTTCTTCAAGCTGAAAAGAAAGGACATTAACTAATAACATAAAAATATGCAACACACTGGTGAAGGTAAGCATATAGTCATATTCAAGATACTCTAGCATTGTAATATGGTGAGCTATGAACCACTTAACTAATATAAAATTTAAAAATAAGAAGTATTAAAAATAACTATAACAATAACTATATGTTAATGGATACACAGAATAAAAATAGGTAGATTATAATATCATGAACTTAAAAGGGAGGAATAAAAAGGTAGAGTTCTTGCTTGTGATCAAAGTTAAGTTGTTATCACTGTAAAATGGATAGTAATATTTATAAGATGTTTTGTTTAAATCTCATTGCAACTATAAAGCAAAAACCTACAGTATACATATAAAAACAAATAAATAAAGAGAAGGGAATCAAAGCATATCATTACTTTATAAAGGCAACAAAAAAGGAAGAAAGGACAAGAGAACTACAGAACAGCCAGAAAACAATAATATGGCAGTGGTAAGTTCTTATATTCAATAATTACTCTAAATGTAAATTGACTGAATTCTCTAATCAAAACACATAGCTTGGCTAGATGAATAAAAATAAAAAAATAAAATAAAACAAGACACAACTGCATGCCACCTACAAAAGTCTCACTTCAGCTTTAAGGGCACAAGTGAAGTGATGGCAAAAACACTTAAGGTAAAGCATAAAAGAGCAAGTATATCTACACTTACACTAGACAAAATAGACTTTAACTCAAAAGCTGCAGCAAGAGACAAAGAAGGTCATTATATCATGATAAAAAGATCAATTCATCAACCAGCTATAACAATAGTAAATATTTATAGACTCAATATTAATGCACCTAAATATATTAAGCAAATAATAAAACCCCTGAATGGGGAAATAGACAACATTTTAATAACAGTGTGGGACTTAAATACCTACTTTCAACAATAAATATATCATCCAGACAGAAAACCAATACCGAAACATTGGACTTGTACTATGCTTTAGAGCAAATGGACCTGACACACACACACACAGAACATCCTACCCAACAGCAGTGGAATACACATACTTCTCAAAACATACATGGAATATTTTCTAGAATAGATCACATGTGATGTCATGAAACATATCTTAGCAAATTTATGAAAATTAAGATTATATCAAGTGTCTTTTCCAATCACAGTGGTATTAAACTAGAAATTAGTAAAGAAAGGAAAACTGGAAAATTGGCAAATATGTGGAAATTAAACAACAGACTCCTGAACATCTAATGGGTCAAATAAAAAATCAAAAGAGAACTAAAAAAATACCATGAAACAAATAAAAATGGAAACAAAACTTATTAAACCTATGAGATGGCAGCAAAATCAGTTGTTATGAGGGAAGCTTACAGTAATGAAAACTTCTAGTTAGAATAAAGAAAGATCTCAAATAAACAACCCAGCTTTATATCTCCAGGAACTAGAAAAAGAAGGACAAACTAAGCCCAAAGCTAGCAGAAATAAAGAAATAATAAAGAACAGAGGAAAAATAAGTGAAATAGAAACTAGTAAAACTATAGAAGAGAGCAACATAATAGTGTGTTTTTGTTGTTTTAAAAAGCTAAGCTTTTTCTTAAAAAAGATAAACAGAATTGACATAAATTTAGATAGACTAAGAAAAGATTCAAATAAATAAAATCATAAATGAAGAGGAGATATTACAACAGAACAACAGATACCACAGAAATACAAAGGATCATAAAAGACTGCTATGAACAATTATACATAAACAAATGGGATAACCTAGGATTACCTAATGGATAAATTCCAAAAAAAAAAAATACAATCTGCCAAGACTGAATCATTAAGAGACAGAAAACATGAGCAGACAAATAAAAGGTAAGAAGATGAATTGGTAATCCAAAAACTTCCCAACAGAAAATTCCAGGACTACATAGCTTCACTGTTGAATTCTACCAAACATTTAAAGAACTAATGTAATGACAAATTTAACTCTTCTAAAAAAAAATTGAACAGGAGGGAATACAACTCAATTTATTTTATGAGGCCAGCATTATCTTGGAACCAAAGCCAAATAAGGACACTCCAAGAAAACTACAGGCCAATATCCCTGATAAATATAGATGCAAAATTATCAACCACATATCAGTGAATAAATTTCAGCAGTACATTAAAAGGATCATACATCAAGATCAAGTGAGATGTATCTCTGGGATGCAAGAATGGTTCAACATACACAAATCAGTATATATGATAAGCTAAGCTACATTAATAGAGTGAAAGATAAAATCATATTATCATCTCAATAGATACAGAAAAAAAAACTTGACAAAATAAAACATCTATTCATGATGAAAACTCTCAATAAACTGAGCATAGAAGAGCATAACTCACTATAACAATGGCCTAATATGCAAGCCCACAGCTAACATCATACTCAACAGTGAAAAGTTGAAAACTTTTCCTTTAAGATCAGGAACAAAACAAGGGAGTGTAATCTCAACTCTCCTATATAATACAGTACTGGATGTCCTATCCAGAAATAATTATGCCAAAAATATTAAAGAAAAAGTACATGTCTCAGTATCTGTGAGCTGATTGCTACTTTCTTCATTTTGTTTTGTTTTTAGATGCTCCAGAAAGTAGAATCATATGCTATTTGTTTTTTTACTTCCATGAAAAAACAAAAGTACACACATCTCTCAATCAATAAGGAAGAAGTAAAAGTGTCTGTTTGCAGATATGACCTTATGTATGGAAAATCCTCAAGATTTCAATGAAAACCTCTTAGAACTAATCAACAAATTCAGCAAAGTTGCAGGATACAAAATCAACATACTGAAATTAGGTACCGTTACATTTCTGTATACAAACAACAAAATATTTGAAAAATAAATAAGGAAAATCCTATTTGCAGTAGCATCGAAACCAATAAAATACATAGAAATAAATTTAAACAAAGAGGTGAAAGATCAGTACTGTGAAAACTATAGACTTTAATGAAACAAAATGAAGAATACACAAATAAATGGAAAGATAAGCCCTGTAGATGGGCTGGAGAAATTATAATGTTAAAATTTCCATATTATCCAGATCCATCTATAGATTCAACACAATCCCTACCAAAATTCTACTGGTGTTTTTCACAAGAATAGAAAAAGACAATCCTACTATTTGTATGAAACCACAAAGACTCTAAATATACAAAATAATCCTGAGAAAAAGAACAAAGCTGGAGGTGTCGCTTTTCAAACTATAATACAAAGCTATAAAAAGTATGTACTGTCATTATATATATATATATATATATATATAAATTATATATATATATAAAATTTCACTATATCCATATATATATATATATGAAACAGAATTAATGTTCATTGCAACATTATTCACAGTAACCAAGGTAAGGAAACAAACGAAGTGTCAGTCTACACACACACACACACACACACACACACTGTCAGGAGAAAGATGGAAATCCTGCCATTTTGACAAGGTGGATGAAACTTGAGAGCATTATGCTAAGTGAAATGAGTCACAAACATATAAGTGAAACACAAATACTATATGACATGGCTTATATGTAGGATCTAAAAAAAGTGGATTTTGTAGAAATAGAGTAGAATGGTCATTGTAAGGCGTTGAAGGAGCAGGCAAAATGGAAAGTGCCAGTCAAAGGGTACAAATTTCCATTATAAGATGAAATGTTCTGGGAATCTAATGTAGAACATGGTGACTCTGACTATAGTTAACACTACTCCATTGTATACTTGAAAGTTGGTAAGAGAGTAAATATGACATGCTCTCACCACAAAAAAAAGTAATAATGTGAGGTGATAGAGGTATTAACTAATTCTATGGTAATAATTTCACAATATATAAGGGTACCCAATTAAACAAAAGAAAAAATTTAAATATGCTTTTCACATAACATCACTGTCACTAATCTTTCACTTGTGCTTATAGCCAGTGTTTTCCCCATCTCTTAATAGATTAGAGAATATCAGATGAGAAAGATCTAAAAATCAAGTTTTATCCATTTATTTTACAGATTAGGACCCAAGATCAGGGAAATGTAATAATCCAGGTAGTTAATTAAAAGTCAGACATTTTCAACTTATTTAAGCCTTCTCAAAAGCTTAGTTGAATTTTAGTGTTTACATATTCACAAATAGAAATGTAGCTGTGAAACTGAAACTCAATTAGCAGTCAGTGGTGACTAAAGATTTCATAACAGGTGCAGTTCTTAAATTTATCTTGCCTCACATTACGAATGATGCAACAAGGGCAGTGCCCCCATCTATACTTCAATCAACACATCTTAATGCAACAGAATGCAAATACTCAACGTGAAAGGTCAAGATTAATACCAGGAAATAAGTGACATGACTACTGTTAAGACATTTTTACCTAAGTGACAATAATATCATCCAATCATAATAGAGAAAGGCTGTTCTTACTCATCTGGGTTAATTTGGTCCAGTGTTTAAAAGTGATCACTGTTTTCCTATTAGTGTCTATTCATGTGACCTTCCAGCTGCAAGATTGTATCACAGGTCCAAAACAGTACTGAGAAACAGATGCTGTAAATTGCTAACCCAGCATATATGAGTTTGGAACACAAATTAGCATCTTAAATAATTCACTTACACATGATGATTTAGAAAGAAATCAAAAGTAGGGGAGAGATTTCCATGTACTGTATAGTTTCACGCATGGTTGCAGCATCTTCATAGTTTCTAAGATCATCCTTATGGAGGTCACATAATATTTCATTGTATACACAGTTATGAGAGTTAAATATATATTGTCATTTAAGTCCCATAGCAGCCCTATGAAGCAGGCACGGTAATGATCTCTGCTTTACAGGTAGTTCTGCAAACTTTACAGATAGTTTCTGAGGCACAGACAAATAGTTCATTCTTCAGTGTACTCCACAGAATCCCTATAGATTGACAAAACAGTTTTAATATTATTAGAATTTGCTATGTTGCTCTTAAAATAATTGTTTATTCACTTACCAAACAAAATGTTAAGCCTCTGCTATGTCCTGTCCTAGTATTGCTTTAGAGCCAGTATGCAACCATTAAAAAAAAAAAAAACATAGATAAGACCCATATCCTCACAATCTTACTACCAAGGACAAGGAGACCAAAAAAAAAAGACTTTTCTTTAGTCTTGAAGAAGTTCTAGAAGCACTAAATGGAATAAAATGTTGGAACAAAGTGAAATGGGTTATGAAATAATGTCCTTTAGATAAGGTGGTCCAGAAAGCCCTCTCTGACGAAGAAACATTTTAGTTGATTACTTCAGTGATGAAAAATAGCCAGTCATGCAAGGGAAGGACACTTTAGGCAGTGTGTATAGCAAGTGAAAATTTTCTTATTTGGACATGAGTTTTGTATGATCATGTAAAGAAGCCAAGAAGCTGAAGAGGACAAAAGAAAGGGTGAGGTTAGAAAAGTCGATGGGGGCCAGATTCAGGAGGGCCTCAGAGGCCAAGAAAAGGATTTCTAACTACAGAAAGCATGCATTAGAGAATTTTAAACATGTATGATATTCACATGCTCTTATTTAGATTTTAAAAGATGAGCTGACCTGTCTTGTAGAGAGTGGACTCTAGGAGGAATGGACAAAAGAGAGCAAGAAGCCTAGTAGTGAGGGTGCTGCCGTGGTCCAGATTAAAGATGGTGGACTTAAGATCTGTCACTGATGGAAACTTTTAAACTCCTGAATTATTCTTAGCTCTTCTTCCCTCCCACAAGGCTGGTTCCAGCCTCCTGATTAGGTCAGTCAGTGTTTGGGATTCTGGTCTAAACTTGAAGGTCTGTCAGGACCCAACATCATGGACTCGATTAAAGGATTGAAACTGTTAGGACTCTACTACCTTTTTCCACCATCAAGATCGACTGGAAATACACCATATAGAGCCCTGTCTGTTTATGACATAGGATATATGCCACATCCCTGTTCCGACAGATATACAGTTGAGTCCGTTTACCAACCTGTAACTAATAATCCAGGTTCCTCTGATCCTTACTGCCTCAATGGCAGGGCTCCTGGCACGTTACCTGTTCATGTGATGATACTCCATCTTTCAAGAGGAAAAGGAGAGTACCTAGGCTTATGGAGGGGATAATGCTGCCAAATTCCTCATCTGTCTCACTTCTCATGGATTATTCCATTCCTGATACTACAGAAGTAGTGTTCAGTGGGATACAAATACACAAAAGAATATTTGGAAAAGAGCAGGTAGAATTGTATGTCAGCTGAAATCTTCTACTTTGAGGAACCATGGAGGGAAATATGACCCTTTAGACAAAAGAATAGTAGGCACTAATAAGAATTAAATACTCTTTGAATATTGGTGGGATCTCAGGAAATTTATATGGGTTTAAGAGTTTGTAAGTGTACCCGGGAGACAGATTTTATTTCAATTTGACGAACTGCTTTTTTGGCCAAAGTTTGAATGAATTCTAATGGACATTTATTTTTTTGCATGCCCAGAAAAATCTTCCCTCCAACTTTTGGCATCTTGTTAGTATTTAGGAAAGAATCTCATTCTAAGAACATTTGGTTTGAGTTAAGTGCAAAACACAACTCATCTCTATCTCATGGTTTCAGAGATGGGCATTGTCCTTATGGCTATCTGATCAATGAGAGTAACCTGCCCTCCAAATGACTGTGATTCATTCAGGGATAAGCATATTTCCCCAGCCACGCAAAATGACTCAATTCCAGGATAGTGATTCGAACAGAGTTCTCCTTCCCCAAGAATTGCTGAACTGGGAAGACAGAAGCTTAGAACTTCCAAGCCCACTGTGGAGGGAGATCTTGTTTGAGAGTGAAGCAAATACTAAAGAAAGAAGAGTGATTCAGGGTGTGGAGGACAATATGTTATATGAGTCATTAAATTCCTTTTCTACTTAAGCCATTTTGTATTGCTTTTTTGTTACTGGCAACAAAAGGAGACCTGACTCACTCAGGACAGTGCTTATATGCAATTGATACAGAATAAATTCATGCAGTTTCTTCTCTCCAAAAGATTGTGGTACATTCAGGAAAACATGACTCGCTTATATGAAGTAATAATACGATGGCGCAATATATAATTAACTACTGAATTTATGGCTTATAATTTGTTTTGTGCTTATTCACACATGCAATAATTAGAAACAGGTTATTACATGGTCTTACAAGTAGGACCTTTGACAAGTTACATAATCTTCTGTTTTTCAGTTTTTCCATCAATGAAATGGGAAATATGATAGCATCTATCTTAGAAAACGGTTCAGAGATTAAATGAATAATAACTGAAAACATATGACACCACAACATGCTGGCAAATAATTAATGTTCAAAAATATAAATTTTAATTTTAATTTTTGTTCTGTGATGGTCTTTATTATCACCATCACTGTGGTCAGCAACTTGTGACATGGCTCCCAGTGATTCCCACGTCTTGACGTTCATGCCTTTGTATAATTTCCCCCTCTTGAGTATTTGCTGTATCTAGCAGCTTGCTTCTAATGAAAAGGAAACAGTTAAAGTGATGGAACGTGACGGGGTACACAAGACCATGACTTCTGGGTCGCTAGTGCTCTCTCTCTTGTTTTACTATGTCTTACCCTCCCACATCCTTCTCTAAAGGAAACCAGGTACCAGGCTTTAAGACGCTCCAAGACATTTTGGTTGCAAACTGTGCTTGCATTCCTGATCCGCAGAAGCTGTGTTACAACCAATACCTGTTGCTTTATGCAAGTCTGCTTTCATGTAATTTGTTAAATTTGTTATGCATAAACAATACCATGTTCCAGGAATGTCTTCTAAAGAGCAGGGACTTGAAAAGGTATATTACATTAGGGGAGGCATAAGGGGTGATAGGAGAGTGTTATTTAAGATGACAGAACAACATGGACTAGAGCATCAAAACCAGAATGCTGAGTATTTGAGAAGCATTTAGATAAGCCCCAAATAGGATTGAAATAGAAAGTTTGGAGGAATTTTAATCAAATGGATAGAAAAAAAATATTAAGGTCAATAAAGTTCAGTCTTCTCCAATCTAATCTAGACTTATTAGATATTTGGTAGGAGGATAAGATTTGTCTTAATACCCTTTTCCAAAGTTCCTAAAATCATGCTTGTCAGAAAATATTCGAACAAAAATATTTGAATGAGAATATGGTGACTTGCTAGGCATCAGGAATCTCTGGAAGATTTTAAACTCCGAAGTGGCATTGTGAAAACAATGTTTATGGAAAATTATTTGAGTGGACGTCTTTACGATGGCATACAGAGGGAAGAAACTGCCGTCATGGGAGGCAGCTCTCATTCATACATGAGAACATGTGAACATAGACTAAAGAAGGAGCAGCAAGGAGGGAAAATACCCAGAGAAAAAAAAGAGGTCTCTCAGAAAGCCACAGGTGAACAGGCTGTGCGCAGAATGCCAGATCTTTACGGATATCAGTAAAAATAATTGATTCATTGATCTCTCATTCCTTCTAATTCGCTAGAAAGTCACTAAACTAGGACTTCTCTACCCATTATCTCTTCAACTATTGTCCATTTGTACAATTATTGTCCATATGTAGCTGAAACAGTAATAAATCTACTAGAAAAAAATGGCTAAATAGGCCAAAAGCAGTATTTACAGAGAAAGGAAAATGATGAAATGAATTCCAAATGCTCATATTCCTTATTTTTCAACCTAATGACATCCTACTTGATGGTTGAGATATGTAAAATTAAATGTCATAAATCTAATGGAAAAGTGAGATAAATCAAAGTTATAGTATTTAAAAATCAGTCAATGATTTTTTTGTTGAAGAACATAATGCTAATTTTTTAGTAAATTTCTGAAATGAAATTAAACACATGCATATATATGTACACTATTTCTGCCCTATTAACACCACATCCTGCCTGGATTTAAAAATAAAAATGCAATATTAGTGATATAAAAGAGTAAATGAAGAACTACTGTATGGTAGAGACACTCAGTATGTAGCAGAAAATAATGAGAGTGATTTAACACTGTCAATATTTAATGGAATATTGATTTAGATGTAGAACCCTATCTGTTAACATGTTAAGAAAGGACTTCAATATTTGAGAAACTTTTTCTAAGGCAGCCTCTTTTCTTCCTCATCTGTTTCTTGTTTGTAATTTTATTGTCTGCCATCTGGTTTTTTTTCCCTTTGTTTTGTTACTAGAAACTACCTTGATAGTTTGTGAAAAATGGAATAAATCATTTAAATATAATTTTAAAATGCATGGAATAATTGGTAGTGATATAACAATGAAAAAGAAATTACTTGTTCTACAAGAAAGTAAACTGTCTATATGAAATTCTTGAGAAAAGCTGAATCAAATAACATTTGGGATTTATGCCCATGCAAGAGAGGTCATTTAGGTCACAAAACAATCATGTGTTTCAGTTTGTACCTTATTTTATTTCAAGTAAATTTCTATTAAAATAAAACATGCTTCCCAAAAAGTACATAAATCCAAAGTGTAGAGTTCAATGAATTTTTATAAATTTAACATAACTGTGCAGCCAAAACCCAGATCAAAAAACAGAATATTGCTAACACCCCATAAAGGCCCATAATAGCCTCCAAGGCACTTCTGCCCTTGAAGGATAAACATACTATTCATTTCTCAACTCATAAACCACAGATGCCTATTTTATAAACTGTGATTAAATGTTTACTTAAATGTTTTTAATTTTCATCCATGTTCCATGAAGTTGCAGGCATTCATTCTCATTTATGTAATCTATTACAATAAATGAATATGTTAATATACCAAAATGTATTTATTTATTCTGTTATAGTTGGCCATTGGGTTTATTTTCCATTTTGAGCTATCACAGCTCAAAATATATATATATAATATATATATATTATATATATATAATTAGACCAGGTACTGTACACTGTGCAAAATTCTTCAGATGAATGATTTCATGTCATTTTCAATAAAGCAGGATGTGAGAGCTACTATTAATATCCTCACTCTTAAACTGTAAGAACTGAGGTTTGGGAAGATTGAGTAACTTGCCCGAGACGACATAGCTAGTAAGTAGAGAAGGCAGAGTTCATGATTCAACAAATAATATCTCTACTATGTGACAGAACTTATAGAAGTAATAGAAATAGCAATAAACAAAACATATCATAATTCCTGTCAGCCATTTTAGTTGGTTTGGGGAGAACAGGTGATAATATTTGTTGTAAGCTGTTAAGGTGACAAATGTAAAGAAAAAATACAGTAGGAAGGGGACTCTGAGGACGAGGGTGTTGGTTATAACAAAAGGCACAGTGACTGTAGGAGACTTTGATGAAAAGGTTCTGGTTGAATCAAAAACCAGAAGAACCTCTTTTATTGCAGAGTCCATGCTATTTACTGACACATTAAACCAAGGCATACATGTATAACCTCTTAATAGAGATTTTTTCCAAAAATGTTGTGCCATTTTTTTTTGTAAACAGTCTGCTGGCCACACAACAGTGTAGATCATGAAACAAAACAACACAAAGAAAAGCAAGCAATCCAAAGTTTGTTGCACTGGATTTAATTGCAAGAGCTTAAAAGACTAATTATGAGTAACTAGCAAATGCATTTGTACTTCTTTCTTACAAACAGCGGTTGATAAATCATAACTAGACAAATATTGTTACTGTGAAAATTAAAGATAACCCACACAAAAAGGATTAAGCTATTAGTGCTTGCCAATTGGATTTGAAAAGGATAATTGACTTACAGAGTCAAGTGTAAAATGGTATAAATTGACTTTTAAAATATTTTATATGCATATTTAAGTTAGTGGGTCATGGCTATTTTTGTTTTTCTTTACCTTAGGCAGCGGGGTAAGAGAGTCTGATGAGATTTTTGCCACTGGTGTGACAAAGCAACTCTTGCAAGATCCTATCTAATTACACAGATAGCTATAAAATTTGAAAAAAGTATATAAACAAAAAACCCCATAATGACCTAAAAGCATTAGAGAGAGACCCAAAGCACACCATTTCTGGATGAGATTGACATTTGGAGGAAGCAAGGGGCATAAGTGAGTTACCAGTTTTTGTGGTCTTTAACTGAGGTACAGGCAACGTCTACACATGGGTCACCTAAAATTCTGAATGAAAACCCGAAGACCTTCCAGCCTTAAGAACCATAGGAAAAAAATATGGTCAACTGTAGCCACTGGTAGGTCGTGGAGAGGAGTCCTCGGAAAGACTGAAAAGCGAGAACCACAGACTTTTTGTATAAATGGTTTCTGATTTCAGACAAACTTCTAAATGCTCAAGTATGGGACATGTTCTAAAATGTAAAGTAACTACTGAGGTTGAGTTGCCATCCAAGAAACGGAATTTACAGTTCGAATCCAACCAATTTAATTACATGTTAAAGAATAGAAAAGAAAGCAAACAAAGAAACTTCATGTGTATGTCTAATAGAATATGTCTAATAGAACATTCACAACGCCAATGGTAAAAAACGATATTATTAGATATTTGAAGAACTAAGAAAATGTGGCCAATTATAAGAGAAAGGACAATCAAAAGATCAATACTGAGATGATACAGATGTTGGATTTATCAGAAAATATTTTAAAAGTTCTAACAATGAAAAGGGCATAAATGAAGGTCTTCTCAGAATAAAAAAATAGAAAATTGCATCAGTGTAACTCTGGGGGGAAAATAAGTTCCCAGCTCAGGGCAAATTACCTTTGAAGCTGAAATCAGTCAAAGGGAGAAATAAAGTGGGAGAAACCCATTTATTGCTTACAAGCAGTCACCCACTTCTGCTCACCATGTCTGTCGTGACCTGGCTGCAAGAAGGGACCCCACCCAACCTCTCCGGTCCAGGGTCCAGATATGCCCTGCTCCCCCTTTTAATTGTCTATTGATATGGAGATGGACTACTTCTCTCCACCCCTTGGAAACACCTATTGATATTGAGATGCACAAGGCCAGGCAAGAGATTCTGGAAATATTGCAATTTTAGCCACAACCAGAAAAATAGAAACAATTTAAAGTCAAATATAAATTCTATAAGAAAAAAACTAGTATAAGAATTTTTTTAAATCACTGAACTTACATAATCACAAAATAGAGATAATGGAGGAAATAGTTAGCAAATTTATACAAATATCAATAGAAACTATCTAATCTGAAGGAGAAGAAAATGAAGAAAAGTTAACATAGCCTCAGAGACCTTAGATCAATTAAAAAAAATTCTAACATATGCAATTGTAGTCCTAGAAAGAGACAAAACAGAGAAAGGAAAAGACAAAATATTTTAGGAAATGGTAGCCTAAAATCAGATATTTTATAAAAGACTTATGTTTATGGTTCAAGAAGCTCATGAAGTATACACACAAAATAACAACATCCACCCAATATTGCCTTGAGAGAAAGGTTAAAAGAAGTTCTTCAGAGAGAAGAGAAATGATATAGGTCAAAAATGCAGATCTATGTAAAAACAGGAAGAACATGAGTGAGTGAATAAACAAAATAATATAAAGAGTTTTGTTTTCCTTAATTCATCTAACAGGTCATAGCATGTTCAAAATAACAATAGCAACAATGTATTTGATTATGTATGCTTATGTATTGGTGAAATGAATGACAGCAATGAAGAAAAGGACTAGACAAGAATTAGGAATATTCTGTTAGTATAAGGTACTTAAACTGCCCATGAAGTGGTGCATTGTTATTCAAAAGTGGACTTGGTTGGATTAGTTCTAAACTCTAGGGCATTCACTAAAAATTGTTTTAAAAAGTGTAACTGATATGCTAAGAATGGAGAGAAAAATGAAATGCAAAATGCTCAATTAAAACCATAAAAGTCAATTTTAATGTATGTCCACATGGTCCCTATGTGTACACAAAGACTATTTGCATACATAAAGACCAAATATATAAAGCAAAAATTGACAAAACGAGCAGAAAAAATCAAACTTAAAAACTGGAAGGTCTTAAAAAAAAGTGTTCTAGTAGTTTATAGTACAAGCAAATTAAAAAGGTTTTACACATATAGATCTGAATAACAGTTCTAGACTTGGCATAATGAATATATAAAAATACTCTACCTAACAATTGCAAAATAAATGTGTGGGTTTTCTTACAAGTGACCATGAAATATTCAACAAAATTGATCATTTGCTAGCAATAAAGCCAGTCTCAACACATCATAGAATTCAAACAATGCATGGTTAATTTCTAAATCTAGAAATCAATTAAAACAAAAAACAAACTTAAAAATCCCCATATGTTTGGAAAATGAAGAATAGAGAAATATGCTTCATAAAATGAATTCCAGTGAAAATTAGAAAATACATTGAACTCAATATGTATAAAACTATTCCATATTTCAACATGGAGCTGAGAGCCAGCACAGCTGGGCTTATAGAGAAATTTTGGCCTAAAATTAATTTATTAGATAAGAAGGGAGGCAGAAAATAATAATCTAAGAATCCTTTTCAAGAAGTTGTAATATTAATATCAAATTAAGTCCAAATAAAATGGAAGGAAAAATAATAAAGAGTAGAAAATAATAAAACAGGAAACAAATATACAATAAAAAAAACAAAGATCAGTATTTCAAATAGACTACTATAATTGATACATCCCTTATAATATTGATCAGCGGCGAAAGAGAGTCATAGCGTGGAAAGTCAAGTAGCGAGGACTGAAAACAATAACATCAGTTGTAATACCACAGACATTTAAAAGGCACCATGATCAACTTTAAAGCAATAAAACTGAAACACTAGATGAAATGGCAAATTCCTAGAAAAATGCAAATTACCAAGGCTGAAAAGAATTCACTAGTGAATTCTACCAAACAAATTAAGAAGAAGTAACAATGAACACATATAATTTCTTCCAAAAATTGGAAATAGATGGAATATTTTCTCACTCACTTTGTAAGGTCAGTATAACCTTGATAAAAATATCTGACATCCAATTTCAAAAAGGGAAATTACAGGACAGTCTCATTCAAAAACATAGATAAACTATTCCATAAGGAAATATTAACAAAACACATATAACAATATAAGAAAAGGACAATATATCATGACCATATTGAGTTTATTCAAAGACTAGGATATAATCCATTACAATAACTGAATGATTTTTAAAAATGATACAATCACAGTGGATAGATGTGTTTTTTTCCAAAGCTTATTCAATATTCATAAAGCAACCAATATAAAACACCACATGAACAGGCTAAAGAAGAAAAATCACAGGATGCAGAAAAACTTCAAAAACCTATAAATGATTAAATACACTCAGAAAGATAGAAACAAAGGGACACTTCCTCAATCTGATAAAGAGCCCCATAAAAACCTACAGCTATCAACATAATTAATAGTGAAAGACTGAATGTTTCCCCTTGATTCTGGGAAAAGGGCAAAGATGTTCACATTTGTTACCCTTATTTGACATAGTGCTGGAAGTTCTATCCAATACATTAAGGCAAGAAAAAGAAATAAAAAACATGCAGAATGTAAATGAAGAAAGAAAACTCTCCATATTTTTAAGTGGCATAGCTATCTAGAAAATCCCAACAATTTTATGAAAAAAATCAAATAAAAATCACTCCTAGAACTAATAAGTGACTTCAGCAACATTGCAGGGTACTAGAGAAACATGGAAAAATCTATTGTATTTCTGTTGCAATGAACACATTGACACCAAAATTGAAAATACTATACCATTTATAATTGCTTAAGAATGCAATAACATAAATCTAGCAAAATATATAGAAGACTTCTATACTAAAAATCTACCAAACACTGATGCAAATATCAAACAAAATATAAATTAGTGGTCATATCATGTCCATGGACTGAAAGACTCAACACTGTACAATGTTCTCCAAATTAATACATAAGACTGATGAAATTCCTATCAAAACTTCAGTAAGATTTTATGGATATAAGCACTATTCTAAAACTTACATGGATGGCAAAAGAACTGAACAAGCAAAAACAATTTTAAAAAAGAAAAATTAAGTGAGAAGAATAGGCCTGCCTGATTTCAAGAATTATAATATCACTACGGTAATTAGTACAGTTCATGTTGTTGGGGAGATAGACAAAATATCAATAGAGAAACTGAAATAGACCTGCACAAACAGGGCAAACAGATTTTTTGCAAAAGGTGAAAGAGTAAAATGGAAGAAGTGAAGTCTTGTCAACAAATGGTGCTGGAGCAATAGGACATTCAAAGGCAAAAAATGAACATGGACCCAAGCTTTGTACTTACATAAAAATTAACTCAAAATAGATATTTGACTTAAATATAAAATGGAGCACTATAAAACATTTAGTAACAAGCCTATTTAAAAATATTTGGGATCTAGGATTAGATAAGTATTCTTGACACCATAGTTTATTTGACACCACTTAGCCAAGGGAGGTATCAAATTAATATTGGCATTAAATAATCTTCCAGAATGTTTAAATTGTAGTTTAAAAAGATTGAAGGTAAGCAAATGAAAAATGGTGCCAGAATGAGCTTTAAACAATAAAAAAATGTTCAAAATGCTGTATAAAAATGTCAAATTGAGTTCATGCTAAAAAAGATGAAATTGTTCAAAACATTACTATTATAGTTAATAATAGCAATATGTATTTCAAGCCTGAAAATGTGGAGGAGGAGACAAAATGTCAATTTCCTAAACATACAGAGAGGCATACCATTCATTTGTGACATTTAAATTAATGTAAGATCAATTGTTGACTTTACTATCTTAGGGGTAACTATTAGTAAACACACAAACTAGTTCTCAGATGGTAAATGGAGGCTGACCATGCAGGACGAGTACTTACAGGGAAAGGTGAGAAGGATTTAAAAAGGCTCCTGTGGAGTCCATTATCCATGATGACTGGACATGGCAGGAGAAACAGGCGCTTTCTGACCGACAAAACATGAGCAGAGACTACAGGATTAGATAATCTAGGGAGTTTGCAGCAGGTGACTGGTGGGAGCAGGGAAATGGGAGCAATATAAATGTAGGAGATTTTTTACCACAGCTTGGAACCTTGGATTTTGGATTTGGGGCATTATGGCGGGGACCACGATTTGCAGTAAAGAGAGCAGCTCTCAAGTGTTGCAGAAGTAAAATAAATATTGCAAAGACCTCTGGATATGGAAAATAATGACGATAAGGTGTAGCATGAAGAGAAGGATGTTTACTTGATTTTAATGTTACAGTAAACTTGTTTTCTGTGCCTTCGGTTCTCCAACTACAACTAAATGGGAAAAATAATAATGTTCTCATATATTCTTGTGAGCATTAATGGCTTATTACATTTAGAATTACACATGATATGCAACAAGTACTTAATAAATGTTAGCTTTTTCATTATTATCATTTGCCAAAGAGCTGACAAATACTTGTTTCTCTTATAGCACCTACTTGTGTAATGATTTCTGTTCCTTTGAAGCTCTAGAATATGAGTTTTTAACTAGGCAGAACCAGAAAGAAAGAAAGAAAATCTGAGTGATAATGTAATACTGTGCAAATTAAAATGGAAGGAACAAAAAGGAAAACTGTAAGAGGAACATTTTGAATATGCTCCGCTTCCATGGGTTCTCCTGTCTTCCACTCACTGAGTCACCTTTCTCTTCTGTCTTTCATAAATTAGGAGTCTCCAGTCTCCAGCCTTCGTCTTTTGCTATCATCCATCAGCCTGTCCTTGGGTGACCTCATTTAATCGCGTGGCTTTAATTACCATTTATGTGCTGATGACTCAAAACATGTACCCAAGCCTAAATTTCTCTCAGTGCTTAAAACCGAATCATCTAAAGGCTAACTTGATTATCTCCACCTCCATATCTCACAAAAGCATCTCCGTCTCCAAACCTGTTTCTTCCCTGTTTCCACGTCAGAAATCTGTGAATAATCCAAAATTCACTCCCACCACACTTACCAGTACAGACAAAAGTGCTTCTTAAATTTTTAACAATTATCCCATTAAAACAAACTAATAACTAAAAATCAGATTATAGTGGGATATAAAATAAAAGCAACAGTGTACCCAAACCAGTCCT
Organism: Manis javanica; assembly: GCF_040802235.1. Classification (NCBI taxonomy): domain Eukaryota; kingdom Metazoa; phylum Chordata; class Mammalia; order Pholidota; family Manidae; genus Manis; species Manis javanica. Next base: position 11,398,218 of record NC_133167.1, on the reverse strand, counting down.
GCTAGGGGTGTTGAGGGAGGAGGTTCACAACACTTTATGGTTATTATTCTTTAATTCTTTTTTTATAACCATGAATAACAAAATTACAGTTCTATTTTTTTTACGTTAAAATGAGTACATATCCTATTACTTTCTAATATGACAGATTAATATTTAGCAATTTACACCACTAGTCTCCCTTTTCCTCTCTAATATACTTACAAACATTATTGTCAGTTTTTCCACTTGCCATTTCTATCCCTGAAGAGGAAAATTAATTCTCCTTTTCTTGTTCAGTTAGACTCACTCAGTGCTTCTTTCATACATGAAGGTTTTAATGTTTCCAGGTTTCCTTCTGCCTCTTGTCCTCATCATCTGACTCTCAATACTGCATGCAGCTGTATCTACTTTTACATAATAAGGCTGATAATATTTACATTATTACATTATGTTCAGTAAATATAATTAGTCTTTGTGGAATTCGTCTACAAGTTGATTCTAAACGTTGAGATCCATTCAATGATTCTGATTATTCATAGTGTTAACTGCAGAGCACATCGGATCTAATGCCACGACTCTGTGCCACTCAAAACAGAATAATACAATAGTTAACTTATAAAGGATTCATAATTTTTATTCCCTATCAATCATGTTGATGATACTCTTAGATTTATTTAAAGAGTCCCTTACTCCATCTCTGCTATCAACTTCCCTTATTTCAAAAAAATTTATCCTCCTAGACTCTGCTACCATTGTACTCCCACATCGACTTGCTGCTCTCGGGGTGTCTTATTCCCTTTCCAACCCAAGGACAGTTTGCTAGTCTTCTAAATCACTACTTCAGGGATCCCATGTCTTCCTTAATTTTCTCCTGCTTTTAGAGTATATCTTTAATTCATTTTTCCAAAGAAGGAAGTAAGGCATATATGTTTTGGAGATTTTGTATATCTTCAGATATTTTCATTCTAATCCTTACTCTTTTTGTTCTGTAGTCTGGGAGGTATTTTTGACATTATTTTCTACTCTTTTTTTTTTTTCTAGTGAAAATCACATTTTAATTTCAAGGAACTTGTTCATATTCTTTGCTCTGTTTTCGTAGCTTTCCCTTCTTGTTTTATCATACAACATCTTCTGAAGCCTACCCTAACTGTAAGAGATTATAAGAAATTCTTATAATTTATTTTCTGTTTTTTGATGTATCACTGTTTACTTGGTTATTTATTTTGTCCTTTTTCATATTGCTAATACTCTTTAAAGGTCTGGTAGTCATCAGTTGTCTGCTCCTATGGCTGTAACAATATTACTTAAGACTGATATAGGTTAGACAGGGATTGTTGTCTAGCCTGCCTTGCTTTACAGTGATTGAGCAATGAACCTATCTTTTAGGTAACACCTAAATTCAAAGATGCTAAAATGTATCCTATGGGTATCTCTGGTTTCAACAGAGGCTTGATAACTAAGAATAGAGCTCCCCAGCATTTGCAGCAGAAAATGGTAGGGGAGAGAACAGTTACCAATAACCATTGTATCAGCCAAACACTTTTGTCAACTATAGCTACTTCTCTCCTGAAATTTATTCAATAACTCTATCACTTAAAGGTTTCGATCCTTAGTTTCCACACCTCTATTGCATTCACTTCTGTTCAATGAATGAAAAGCAGTAAAATTGGCAATAAATATTTACTGCGTATTTCCCTACATACTTTAGTTGTATTAATTAATCTAAGCAAAAACCTATGGGAAGGTACAGAGACACAAAGAAGTGAAAAGAGAAGTTGGAATATGGACCCAAAGCTTAGTTCTATGTTATGAATGAATGAATGAATGAATGAATAAGAAAATAAATAAGCACATGATGTCTTGAGGACCTTTCCTATTTTGGCTGCTATAATATCATCCTTCTTTGAGACTTCTTTCAATTCTTGGCCTATCCCTTCACCTAATTTCTAAATGTTGTAATGCTGCAGGTCTTACAAATGAGACTGTTTTCTATTCTTTCTTGGAACTCCCCCATTGCCATAGTTTTTAATAGTAGTCTGATGACAAATGCAATCTTCTCTTCTAAACCCTGGACATCTAAATTTGCATGTTTCCCATTTCTTCTCCAACTCAGACTTAACATGTTCTAAAATGAACAACTGCTCCTTTTTTCCATTTTTGCTCCTTGCCTGTCCCTCCTCATCTCAGTATATGGTGCTTCTCTCGTCCCCGTTGTTCAAGCCCAAGATTCTGAATCAATTTTAACACATCCCCTCCCTTAGCTGTCCTATTCCATGGCTGATTAACAAGTCCAGCCTACCCTACCTGTGCGATACATTTCATATCTGTCTGCCTCCCTCCAAGCCCATTGCCATCCTAGTCTGAACACTTACCTGTCCAATACTGTGGCTTCTACCTGAGCCCTCTAAAGGTCTCTTTGTCCGTGAAGGATGTGACCCTTTCTAATACCGTCTCACTTCATAGCCTGAATGATCTTTTTAAAGTGAAAATTAGACTATTGTACCCCCTTTCTTGCAACCCTCAACTGCAATTCATTGCACTTTGAATAAAGTCTTTGGAATAAAACTCATCATTGCTCCAGAGTCCTGCGTGATTGAGCTGCTGAGTGTACTTTTCCTACTCCTTACATGAGCAAAGCCGCACTCACATTGTCCTCCTTGCAGGTCCATGCAACTAATTTATCACCTTCCAACCTCAATCAGTCTCTTTCCTTTATCTGGAATTCCTTTTCCAGGTGCTACTCCCTTCCTTCAACTTGACATGCCTACCTTAATCTTATATTTCAGGAATCATCTTAAATGCATTCTCCTTAGAAGGACCTTTCTCTTCCACAGCCTTACATAAATACCTACAGTACTTCCTTTTACCAAATTCTGTTTCTTATACAGCATTTGCAGAAATTCTAACTCAGATTTAGGAACAAGATATAAATAAGAGTTTGCTCCCAGTTTTGAAGAATTTAACATTTAACTGAGGAGATAAACATGTATGTCATCATAATACAATGTATAAACAATGCTATAATGGAGGAATTCACACAATTCTATAGCAAGGCAGGGAGGGAATGTATTAATCTGGCCTTTAGCAGAGTGGGAAGGAAAATTATCACAATGTAATGGGCAGTTGGTTGCAGTGTAGTCAAATTCATGCAAGTGATATCTTTTGATATTTGAAAGAATTGTCATTTGAGTTCTCTAATTGTCATTTGAGAATTGCAAATCATTGCTTCCCTCTTGAGCAGACCCCTTGTTTTCCTTCATAATAAAATAAGGAGCCTATTATTTTTGCAGGAGATACTTAGATAGGGAAGAAATATATGTACATGATGCATTTCCAAAGACCACAAAGTCTTATGGAATTCTGGGACACTGGAATTGAAAGAAAAATTGTAACATGTTTTAGCCTCTGCTTTCAGGCTTATTAACTCCCATTGGGGGTCCACATGTCCAACTATAACTCCCCATTAAAACTCAGCTCATACTATGTCCACTCAGAGCAAGCAACTGGTTTTGTGGCTAGCTGCTCAGAATACTCTGCTTCAGAGAAAAATTAAGAGCTGTTGAAAGAATCAACCTATTAGTAAAATAACAAAATTAAAAGATTAAAGGGAAATAAGTAAAATAGTTGCATGTAGTTTTAGGCTTCTGTTATCTTCCTTGTCATTCCCAAGTTAGTTCTAAGCTTCTTTTGTCCCTAAATAAAGTATTAGCAGTAGCTCTCTTCTACTTTGAAGTTTTGTTAACAGAATGAGTTTAGTTTAAAGGGGAAAAAAATTGTTTAATTGTAATCAAATTCCTGGAGCTTTTCAATCATGACCATAACTTTGGAATCCAAGTTATTTGCAGCTAACTCTTCCCTATAGCAATGCCCTTTTGATAAGTTCCAAAATATTTCCAAGTAGATGGACCTAATTTAATGATAGTTCACAAACTAGTAAGCAGTGCTAAATAATTTACAATGTTTATGTCAAAAAAATATTGGTTTCATGTAAACACTGAAGTTGAGCTACCAGAAACTGCAGTATACCTAACTTCAAGCAAATACAATAATTTGGAACAGCTAGCTTTACACATGTGATGTAAACACCTATTTTTTTTTCTATTTTTTTATGGCTCCTTAAATTATTACAGTCAATACAATATAGTATGGTTATGTGCCTTAAAACACAGGATATCATCAGATGTTAGAGGAAATGGGGGAATAAGGACCTCCAAAAGCTCATCCCTCCATAAAACCTACAAAATAAAAATATTGCAAAAATTGTCAGAATAAATTTTTTCAGAACTCTGGGAATTAACTAGAGGCTTGCAACAACCAGGGGAGTGTTTAGTCAAGAAAAACTGAATCTTGGTAAGAACAGCAAACTCTGTGGTATTTTAATTTACTGTAGTCCATCCTTTTCTCCCCAGTTCAGTGGAAGCCTTGAAAAATAATGTCTCTTATTCCTGGTACTTGAGAGAGAAAATGGATCTCATTCCCAAACACTTGTCATTATTCGACCTCTCTGGTGGTTCCCTGGAAAACCTCACTTAAAACGTTTGTCTTGAACTCACTTGAACTCATTCAGCTCTAAATGCCTCAGGAGAAGAGGCATTTTACTAACGCTTTAACATCACATTTCTCTCAGGCAATGGTTAAAATTTGGGACAAATAATAGATAAGCAAAAAAGCATAAAATTAAAAACTGCATAATGAAATGCCCATAGGTGATATGAGAAGTTCCAACATATTTCTGCAAACCTAGAGCAATACATGTACAGGCTAGTGTACGCATGTTGTTGTATGCACGCTCACGGAAGACACATGAGAGGCCTCAAGCTGTAACCTCTAACTGACCTTGAGGCTAAATAATAGGACTTTAGACAATACAACAAATCCACCTAAAAAATAAAAACTACTGATAAATGTAAATATATAGGTAAATTAAAAAGAGAATACAAATGTATTTTTGTTTGTTTCTCCTTTTCTCGCCCATCTGATTTAAAATGGCAATGCATAATTCAATAATTATAAATCTAAATTAATGGGCACACAATGTGTGAGGATGTCATTGTGATAATAATAGCATAAAGTAGGTTGGTGGAGCTATATAAGACCACAGTTTTTGGATACCTTTGAAATTAAGTTGGTATTAATCCAGACGATAATGACAATTCCCAGGCAACCACTAAGAACTCAAAAATATATAGTAAAAGAAACTATATAAGCATTAAAATGGCACACTAGAAAATACCTATTTAACACAAAACAGGCTGTAATAGAGGAATTAAGATCTAATACAGAAAGCACCAAAATGCCAGATGTAACTCATAGCTTACCAGTAATTACATTAAATGTAAATAGATAGACTCTTCAATTAAAAGGTAGAGATTGGCAGAATGCATTAAAAAAAATAGACTCCAACTATATGCTATACACAAGAGATACACATTATATTCAAATATACAAATAAGTTGAAAGTGAAAGATGAAAAGATAACCATGTAAATGGTAACCAAAGAGCTGGAGGAGATAAATGAATGTTATACAAAATAGACTTGAAGACACAAATTGTTACCAGAGACAAAGAGGATATTTTAAAATGATAAAATGCCATTCCAGCAAGAAGATATAACTATCATAAACATATTTGCATGTAACAACAAAGCCCCAAAATACTTCAAACAAATTGAATGAATTAAAGGGAGAAATAGACAATTCAGCAATATTAGTTGGATTTAATAGTCTATTTTCAATAATGGATAAAATAACTAGAAATAAGATCAACAAAGAAACAGAAAACTTGAACAACAAAATATTACAAGTAAACCCAATAGCTATCTATAGAACACTTTACCCAATAAAAACAAGATTTTCATACATTGTTTTCAAGTATACATGGACCATTCTCCAGGATAGACCTTATGTTAGGCCAGAAAGTAAGATAGATACAGTTAAAAGTATTAAAATCATGCAGAGAATATCTTCAAACATATATAATGAAATTAGAAATCAATAAGGGAAAGAAATTTAGGAATCTCATAAAAATGTAAAAACTAAATAACACACTGCTAAGTAACCAAGGGATCAAAGAGGAAATCACAAAAGAAATTAGAAAATGGAGAAGGGTATGCGTGTGTGAGCAAGAGATATATGGGATATCTTTGTATCTCCCCTTCAATTTTGCTGTGAATCTAAAAGTCCTCTAAAAAATAGTCTTCAAAAGAAGTCTGGAATTAGATGGTGGTGATAGTTGCATGTTTCCATGATGTCCTAAAACAGACTGATTTGCATAGTTAAAAGTGTGATTTTTATGCTTTTTGAATTGTATTTCAATTAAAAATATGTTTCATTATTAAATATTTGATCATTGGCATCACTAAACAGATCTCCTTGCAGTGGGAAAACCAGGGTTAGGGATTGTGAGGAGATTGAAAAGAGAGGGGGTTAAGAATTTCAAGGCAGTATGCTAAGCACACCAATCTAGTTGTGCCGAGTATAGTGCAGGAAGAGAGAAAAGAGGGGATTTCCCATCGGAGTTGGAATGTAGAGGAGCATTTGGGGAAGTGATATCTGAACTGAATCAGTAAGAATGAGGGTAATCCAGGAAGAAAGAGCAGCATGTGCAAACGGCATGGGAGTTGGGTGCAGTGTCAAATAGCATATTACATTACGGTTTAGGTGGATGACTGGAAATGCTGGTCAGGCTTACGGGAGGGGTGATGTGCGAAGATGCCGTTCTGGAGGCCATCTTCCTGGTGGAGATCATATGAAGACATAATGATAAATTATGACATCCCCCAAGGAAAGAGTAAAGGTAGGGAAGAATTTTGAGGAAACACTAAAATTTAGAAAAGATTCTTTAAATGTGGCCTACAGACAAGGGTTTAACGATCGTTCCAGGGCATTGTCATGAAGCTGTTTTGAGATGTACGGACACAGAGATACAGAGAAATGAACCAGTACAGAGATTTTCAAATGAGCTGTCAGGATGGTAGGATCAAAACCAGGAGATTGATATGTTTTAGAAACTATGGGAAAGAAGAGTTTGAAGATATAAAGTAGGCTCACCAGGGCTAAAAACCTAAAGGAAAATGAAAGTGAGTTAGATGAGTCCTTTAAAGAAAACCTTTCCTTTTGGGTGCTTGGGGAATTCTGGAAGAGATGTTTCAATAGAATGAGAAGATGGAAGCCATAGAACAAAGAATTACTGAGGAAGAAGATGGTCAGCAGTTGAAGTCAGCAAGGGAGGGGCATGCTTCTGAGGAAGACGTAGCCAAAGAGCAGAAATGGGAGAGTGTCTCCAGGGAATGAGAAGGCTGAGAAATGGTTTACTTCTAAGAGGAGCAGATTTTTTTGCTACAGAGATAAATCCCTGGCAAGAGAAAGAGAAAAGAGAATATAAGCAGAGAGAATGCTGAGAGAAGTGAGGAAAAGAAGGGACTCTAGCGCTAGATGAGGAATTATTTGCCTTGGAACAGCATGAATTAATATCCTAGAAGGGATAAAAGTCTGGAGTATGCCAGATTTGACACTTGTTTTAATTTGAATTACATCTCTTGATTATTTATTTAAATGATAGGTCAACCTTTACTGAATCCTTTCCTCACATCAAAAAGTTCTTAGTAAACTTGAGGAAGTGACAGTGTATGCTTAACGTTCGCTTCGTAGCAATAAAATATAAAGTTTAAATAAGGCTTCATGTATAAAGACCTCCTGATGAGAGCTTTTAATTATAAAACATTCCATGTCTTTTTACGTGATTAGAAACAACAGAGAAAATTTATTTTCTGAGTAGTTAGGCTAATTAACAGAGTCAAGATTTTTTTTTCCCCTTTAAAAACTACATGTGATTCATTCAATAGAAATTTACTAAAAGACGGCTGTGTGTCACACATTGTCCTTATTTTATAGGCATTTGGGAACAATCAGATAAGCCATGTTTTTATGGAGCTCGCATTATATTTGGAGGGTTAGAGTATTAAAAAAAGACCCAAATATACTAAATAAATAGGAAATGTATCAGTGAAAAGAGCTGTGGAGGTAAATAGATTATGGTGGTGGGACAGAAAGTGAGTGGCTGAGTGGTACATTACATAGAGAGGTGCACTAGTCAAGGTGCTAGTGGCTGTGACAAACAAATTTAGTGGCTCCACATTTATAATAATCTGGCAGGGTTCCAGTACAGAGAAAGGGCCCCATGAAGTCACTCAGAGACACAGGCTGATACCAGTTCTGCCATGTTCCCCACTTGGCTTCCAAGTTTGCTCTGGATGATTATTTAGAAGGGAAAGAACGTGGTGGATGGTCCCTTGTATTCTGAGAACCATGTGGATTACTTTTGGCTCAGGCTCTGTCATATTTACTCCCAGTTTCTCAACCCACAACTGTAAGACAGACCAGGAAATATAGCCTAGTGCTCTGTGCCAGGAAGAATGGAAAACCAACTTTTTGATGAAGAGTAGTCTTACAAATTGTCAGATCACATAGACCATGATAAGAAACCAGCAGAAAGTCTTAGGAACAGAACGGTAAGATTTAATTTGCGTGCTTCAAAGAGCCTTCTGCCTATGAATAATGGATCAAGGAAGAACGGGGATGGCCGCATGGAGGCCCGTTACAGACTCTTGTAGTGGGTGATGATGGTGACTTAATAGTGACTTGAACTGGAGTATAATTCTGGTGGAGATGGGGAGAAATAGGAATACATTCAGGATGAGCTTGAAATTCTTCCAAAGAGAGATACAAATTGGAAAAGGCAGAAGGCACAATTCAGTTTTTCTTAGCTGATTCTTCTCCTTAGCTCATTTCTTACCAGAGATGTGCGCCTTCACCTTAAAAATGTTTTATTTATTCTCCACTCAACTTATTTCAGTGGCCAGCTTTAGTTGTATTCAACAACATGAAATGAGTGTGGTTTTTTCTTCAGCTGTCTTTACTGGAGGTTTGAATGATGTTCCCGTCTGCAAACAAAAAGAACAAGGATGTCAAAGAAGAGCTTGTACAAGTTAAATCCTCTCTCCAGTTCTGCAGTAGGGTTGGAGCCTAATCCATGGATGTGAATCGTCAGCAGCTGGAGGAGGGCAGAAGGAAATGAAGCCTGTTTCTAGCACATGTGATAGTCATGATTCATAATGGGAATCTGGGTCAGAATTTGCAGCTGGGAAAGCACCAGGAAAAGATTACTTTTATTATAGGAGCATGTACTTAATTACAGCTCAAAGCTGGAATGGGGGGTGAAATGCACAGCTGGAAGAGGAAAGCAAATTAATTAGTTGACTTCTAAAGCACTCTTACAGTGAAATATGCCCCCCTCCTGTTTTAGCATTGGGTAATAACAGGAGAATTTTTAGAGTAGCCTCAAAGCAAGACTGGGTATGATGCAATGTAGCAGCAAATAACTGAACATTAGGTATTTTCTCAGCTTTGTGAACTGTAAAAACTTTGTGCTGTGGTTTTTGTTTTTGTTTTTTAATAAAATAAACAAAGCCTGGCCACCAGTCGGGATTGTTTTCCTAAACAGGCAACATCACCTCCAGAGAGGAAGATGTCCTTGTAAACAGCGTCTTGATTCTTTACTAGAGTCAATATCGATCATTGGACCCCTTAGAGAGACACGGTTGACCAGAAGCTGGCATCCTCGTATTCAGGAAATGAAGACTTTCAAATATACATTAAGTTGATATGTTAAAGTGGTGGGAATTGGATTAAAGTTTTCAAGTCATAACATGTTAGTTATAAAATAACCCTGGGGATGTAAAAATCTTTGCAAGTTTCACAATAACAAGGCTGTATCTTTTTTGGCTATACATTGAGCAAGGGAATGAAGTGCAAAGTAAGGCTCTGTCATCAAAAGGCCCAGCAATCTAGGCAGAGCTAAAAGATATGGATACATGAGCAAGTAATTAATAATCAAATCACCTTGTCAGAGAAAGTGTGATTTGATAAGCATCTTAAAGATAGGGTCTGATAGGCAGAGGCCAAGAGTTTGCAATCATAAACAAGACATTAATTGACAGCAGAATCATAAAACTGGTGGACAGGAGGCTTGTCAGAAATCTACTTTTTAAAATTTTAAAAAATATTTTTAGAGAGGTATTTTTATTTTATTTTCTAATTTTTCTTTTTTATTTGATATATATAGTTGATACATAATATATCAATTTCATGTGTTCAACATAGTGATATGACAATTTTATACATTACTAAATGCTCACCGTAAGTGTAGTTACTGTCATTTAATGATGTTGCAGTATTATTGACTCTATTCCCTATACTGTACATTAATCCCCATGATTAATTTATTTTACAAATGGAATTTTGTACCTCTCTAACCTCTTCACCTATTTTGCCCACTCTGCCAACCTTAATTTTTTTTTTAAATACCAAGAGTCAGAAGACCTGAGCTGTCTCAAAAATCATGATCAGTATCTGATCACTGAATTTATCTGGAGATTCAGGGAAAGTAAAATATTTAATTAGCATTTGAAGCTATTCTAATGTCTCACTTCATTCTCTCTGAAATATACTTTTAATAACTCTTCAAAATTTGGAACACATGATAAAGAGAGAATATTAACATGATATATTTAATTTTACTGAGTTGTTCTGATTTTACCTTTTATTATTTTATGTTAGGATACTAAGATAATGTTCAAATTTTAATTATTCCTTTATAAGCATTTATTGAGAATTTGGTATGTAAAAGACACTGCACTTAATACTGTCACTGAATTCATACGTGCTAGTGATTTTATATAAATGTTATATATAGCCAATTTGAGGGCATAACTTCTTAATATTAAGTCATAAGTAATTGCCAACCATTTGTATTTGAATTAGCTGGTGATTGATTCTAATATCATCGATTTCTTAAATTTCTATAAATTTTAATTAATAAAGTTATTTACAAATATTTTTAGCACTGAAACTCTCTTTGATATTAATAGGAGATATGGGATAATAAAATCAATATTGACTGGGCAGCCAGCCAACTCCATTAGGGCTGGTTCTCCCACTAACCTACATGAATTTTCATAAATTACTTAGCTTTGGGGCCTTTCTAGTCTAGGCAATGGGTCAGTGGGCTAGGCAATATTTTGTGTTCCTGCCGTCTATAAAATCTATGATTTTTACTTGTTCCAAAATGGTAGCAACATATCATGCCTATTTGCAGTCTCCTTATAAACACAAGCCATTGTTCAATAATTCTTCCTGCAAATATAACATCATATCCTGACTTCTAGATGTTTGAACAGTGAAACTTGGAGCTGTTACACCAGCATTGAGATGGGCCCAGCTTGCATGTGTAACAGGAATCTAGGGTCAGACTTCTATGAAAGAATGAGGAAAGCAATAAATCTGCAGTAATTCTAACTCTGCCACATATGACCCCAATCATCACTAAAGGCATGGAGGTTTTGAAAATCAGATATGGACATGAAGGCCCTCCATGTACTAGAGAAGGTTAATTTCCAATTTTGGAATTTTCAACTTTAGCAGCATAGGCCAAAGCCAGTTAGCCAAATAATTATCCAATTTATCCATGATTTGAAGCTAATTCTGAAATCTAATACTTAAGTTTTATCAACAACATGTGTTTTTAAGACACTGGCACAAGGGAATAGTCTAAAGCACCATAAATCTCAAAGACAATAATAAATAAATGACAATAGTATTTGAAGTTAACATTGCATAGCACGTACTGTGGCTGGTCCTGTTCTAAGTTCTAAGTGTTTTATATAAATTAACTCATTTAATTCTCTTAATCCTCAAAACAATACTTTGAAGAAGGTGTTACTATTATTAACCACATTTTACAGATGATAAAACTAAGAAACAGAGAGAGTGAGTAACTCAGTCATAATCATACAGCTGATAAAAGGCAAAAATGGTTTTTAAATTACATGAGCCTGGTTCTGGAATTCAGACTCTTTAATCATTTACTTCACTGATGCTGCAAAGCTGCTGGGAAGAAAGAAAATAATGGAACAACAAACACAGGTAGGCAGTTTTGAAAGAAAATTTCTGGGCATGCCACTGCTGTCAGTGGAACATTCTTTCTCCAAAGCATTCCCAAATCTCCCAACCCTTTGTCAACAGATGCTCCAGTAATCATACAGAAGCATGACATGAGACCCGTGCCACCAAAGAGGTCACAGCCCGGTTCTGGCGTAATAGAGACAGACATAGGAAGGCAAGCCCTTGCCCCAGAGTAGGGGGGTGTGGGTCTCAGCTAAACAGGAAAGAATGAATAAAGGA